>NC_089746.1:41024011-41041511 GCF_040412425.1 Macrobrachium rosenbergii
TAACAATTGTTTCAACATTGTTCTCGGCGCTGAACGATCTCATAGGTCCCAGGACTTTGCCTTTGGCCTAAACTTTATATTCCAGTTATTATACAGTCTGGTTCAAGAGTAGGGAGATCAACCCTAGAGCCTCTAAGTCTAGAAAACTAAATAATTAGAGGTTCTGAACGACGTAAAATACCAGCAGCATTTTTTTTTCGACATACAAAAAAGCAAACGATACGTCACGGCGATATCAGAAATAAAATCCCTTTATAAAAATGGTCTGAGGGGCGAAATGGCAATTTTTATTAAAAACGTCTTAAAGAGAATTTCAAATAAAAATAGGTACAACAATCTCCAAAACTTACAGATTAGACGAAGGTTTCCACAAGGAAGCGTGCTGTGTGGTAAATTATTTGCTCTAGAAGTAAATGATATTGTTAAAACCTTACCTCAAGGAGTTAATAGCAGTTTGTATACTGATGACTTTGCAGTACTTTATATTTCACACAACTTGAAACACATACAAGAATGCTAAATACTGCTGTGGCTAAAATTCAAGCTTGGGCCAAGTCAGTAAATTGCATAAAAGGGAAAAGTATCAAAGCACTTCTTTTACTACAAAAAAATAAAAAAACTAGCTCATACCATTTGGGGAGTTCATAAATACACCATGTTGAAGTTATATAAAGCGTCTGTCTTACCAATTCTAGAATATGGAAGTCCGGTACGCATTTTCCCGAGATGTGACCGAGTATTGCACCAGCCTAGGGCCTTTCCCTGAAAAAACCGGGACGCCATATCTTAAAAACTAACGATAGAATTTTCTTGAAAATAATCTCATTACGTTTCCCACACCCAAATTCTCCATGGCATAGCTTTATCCTAAACTAACCCAACCTAACCTAACCTAACCTAACGTAACCTAGGGGCATGGCAAAAAAAACCGGGGCTGATGCAATACTAGCATACATCTCGGAAATACGTGTCCGGTTCATAGTTCAGCTTCAAAATCTATGCTTTAATTATTGTATCCTGTCCATCACTTGGGCCTTAGACTTGCAACAGGAGCCTCCAAATCATCCTCAATAGAGTCAGAAATAACAGGTGCAAAGAGGTTTGAAAATTAAAACAGGATCATCACCAGCAAAAAAACACTTTATGAACATAGCATATTTCAAGATGTAAAACGCCCACCTCCCTTTCCAATAAGAAAAAATAGACTCGAACAGAAATAACCTGTCAGATATTTCAACTTACAGATCACATGATAATATAGCACCTTGGCTGATCAGTCAAGCGGATGTTTGTGCCACTCTACGTAATGATAAAAAAAAGTCACAATCAGATGATAATAAAACAATACGTACTTGAGCATGAAAAGACAGTGGAAAATATGAAATATACACAGATGAAAAAAAAAAAACATGAAGGCGGCTGGCTATTCATTAATAACTCGCGATTTTGAAATGAACAATTCTTTGCCATTACAAGTAACTATATATACAGCAGAATTATATGCCATTAAAATTGCAATAGAGTCTTATCGTATACAGTGAATCAAAAAAGCGCAATTAAAGCCATAAAACATCCCTCAGTATCTGATATTAAACTGGTGCTACACAGAATGAAACAAAGGCACAATTCCACCTCACGTAGGAATTGAAGGAAACGACAACGCAGATGTTGCACCAGAAGCAGCAATAAGATTACCCATCTTTCAATTTAAACTTTCAGTCGAGGACTGGCTAAATGCAATTAACTTAGTGATACTGGAAAAATGGCAACGTGACTGGGATAACACCCCATAACGAACAAATAAAAAACTACTAAAGACGCTGTCAGAGAATGGCCATCATCTTCAAGAAATACTAGACAACAAGTACTCTTAACAAGATTAATCTAACAGGTTTTTTTTAAAGTGCACACCAAACAATTGGCCCCCCACCAACGCCCGAGAAACTTACATTTTAAAACACGCACAATGTAAGAAATTTATCTGAAAAAGAAAAATTTTCTAGTTTTCTCTGGAAGCAATTCTAAGTTTTACAACACTGCAACGTCTTAAATAAAATCTTATTTATTGCAAGTAAATTCTACACCTAAGATTGGTAAATGATCCTTCGGGTCAGCCTTAGAAGAGTTAATAACTCAATGTTCTGCTAAAATTATTCTTTAAAACAACAGAATTCAAACTAGTAGAGAATAATTTATCTAAGAATCATAAGTTCAAAGAATCTTGACATTTGAAATAATAAATTAGTTGTTTTCCTCACCGGGTAAAATTAAATATGCAAGTATGTTTCCAAATCCAATATGTGAATGTAGGATTTTTTATTTATTTCGAGATATGTCAATGATCCCCAACTCTCTAGGATGATTAAGTTTTTTTTTTTTTTTTTTGCAACGGATGAGAAAATGTCTGATTTAAAATGAAATCTGTTCAGACGAATCTGATTACCGATATAATTATCGTTTTAAAATGCATCGCATCTAAAGTAGCGAAAGCTTATTATCGTGCTACATTAAAACCTAATTTTTCAGCTTCAGCCGTGTTGCACCCAACTTCGTAATGGTCGGTCTCATTCAGAATATGCTTTTCCTCAAATATTTTGACGATTCCGTTGCTTTAATATCAACTGCTATTATTCTTGCTGTGTCTGTGTATTTTCTTTCGGTTTATTTTGTAGCGTTTCTCTACAGAATATGGACTGACTGGCTCTCTCAATGTGGCGCAGCGGCGATTGCGTAACTTGCGGTTAATAGAATCGTCCAATGACATTCATGATTAGAGCAAACACTAGTGATCGCAAGAAACCAAATCAACGAGTGTCAATAAATGATGTACATGTTTTTCAGAGAGAGAGAGAGAGAGAGAGAGAGAGAGAGAGAGAGAAGCAGGGGGAGGGAGGTCGTTGCCGAAGTTTCTTGCGTTTAGATAATTGGTGCATTTCTAAATTTTCGTATTAGTTCCATATTTCTCTTAAAAGTGGTCCTGTTGACTTCATCCAGGGGAATTTAATTATTAACCACCTAAATTAAAAACCCTAAGAGCGTCATTAAAATCACAATGATAAATAACATTTTTTTGTTGAAAAACACCACAGACTAAAACCCATTTTATTTAACTTAGCTCTATTTACTAACTGAGAGTCAACCTTGAAGTTGTTTACTTCAGAACGACGAAATGATTAATGAAGACCGAATCCGTCCAAGAAAACAAAAAACACTGGATCCATAAGGGTGCAGGAAAATAGTCGAGACCCTGTTATTTTAGTTCAGGCCTGAGGCTGAAGGCACGAGAAAATAAACAAATAAAAAGCTTAAGTAAATAGGAGATCCATTAATCTTTCGTTCCGCTCGATAACATATATAATTATTCGATCCTAGCAAAAACTTACCATCGATTACGAGTTCTGAGAAAAATTAGGATGGAAATATACAGTATTCTGACGACCGTGACAGTTCTAGTCAAGCGACTACTTCTGCTATACAAATATATCTTATGATAATCCTTTTCAGCGAAAAAATTACTAAAATCTAATTCCCCCATTTGGTAAATGGCTTTATAATTCTTTACGAAAAATGTGAAACGCGACATTTTCAGTTACCTGTAGCCAGATGTATTTTTCTAATTAGTGTTTGTTAAGTTATACATACATATGCCTCATAAGCATTATGGGTTCCTAAGAGAATGCAAATATATATATATATATATATATATATATATATATATATATATATATATATATATATATATATATATATATATATATATATATTTATATATATATATACACACATATATATACACAAATATATATACAGTATATATATATATATATATACATGTGTGTGTGTCTGTGTGTGTGTGTGTGTATAAACTAAGACTAGTAGTTACCGCTTAAGGAAACTGATATTAGAAGAGAAAAATGCATAGAATATTAAAAGATATAACATTGAATGAAAATATTAGAAATATATATAATGCAAACATTCTTAAGGCCATGGAAAACAAGAGTTTTCCGAAATAATAAATAAGCGATTAGAGCTAGGGTTAATGATACTTTCACGAGTTAATCCTACTCAAAAGTAGTACACTATTTGATGCGGAAAAATATTATAGTCACACTTGGGGAAGGATGCCCCTGGCTCCGGGAAGGAAAATATAAACCTTGAAGACCTATTTTGATTTTAGAGATCCGAAAATAAAACTAATATCAACAAGCAAATGGATAAATAAATGGAAAACTGATACCACGGAAATTTCTGTCCAGTCTAGTCTACAATAGCGCGGTGCAGTGGAATCAAAACAGTTAATTTTAACATAAATTGGCAAAAGCTAGAAGACAAAGAATGGCTTATCATACAATACCGAAAATAAAAGCGAGTTATGGAATCCAAATGAATCACCAATGCAAGTTGCTAACAGAAAGAAAAATATACATATACATCATACATATATACATACATATAATTTATGTATTATATATGTATGTATATATATGTATGTATATATATGTATGTATATGTATATATATATATATATATATATATATATATATATATATATATATATATATATATATATATATATATATATATATATATATATATATATATATAAACCATATATACATATATATAAACCACCCAGCTAGTACAGTAAATATATGTAAGTAAGGCATGCAAGATTATTTAACCACAGAGCTGGAACTGTCTACCAATGGTAAACGAAACGATTCCAGATTAGCGAATGCAGTGAAATATAAGCAAATAAAGTTGGCTACGAAAATTCCTATCAGATATCCCCGACCAATGAACTGGGCCTTGATACAACTTTTGATAAATCTTTACCATATCCGTTAAAGGTTTTCTCTCTCTCTCTCTCTCTCTCTCTCTCTCTCTCTCTCTCTCTCTCTCTCTCTCTCTCTCTCTCTCTCTTTTCAGGATAAAGAGGTCATGGAATGGATGCTATCGTTCCACATCGCCATGTGTGTTTTCCTTCAATATACTCTAAATCCTTTCTTCTCGAAAATACAACCTGGGAAAAAAGTTGCATTGTGGTAATACTAAGATACAATAGGCAGGTGAAAAGGAAAAGAAACGATGGCAGATGGTTTGAATGAACTAAACACAAATGATGAATAATGAACGCAGTACTACTAAGCAAAAACTTGAGTCCATTTTAATAAACCTTGACTTTTCTTGGGTACCATTCGATGGATGCTGCTTTCTGCTGAATTAGAATTTAGTGAACTTAATGCAAGAACTTTCAATATACAGAACAGGGGAGCCATAAGGCATTCCCATGGGGCATTATACTGATATAATGGTAGATGAATGAGATGAAGCCTTACTGCCATTAATTGATTTTGTTCTTGTTACTTTCAGCAATCTCAAAGCGAACTCCAAGATGAACAATGAATTCTTGATGGATGGAAATAATTAATGTTTGCTTTGAATCTGAAGAGTTGTATTTCGTTACACAGTTTATAACCAGAATGTGGCATTTGATAATTATGCATGATAATCAATATCATTTAAAAGCATTAATCTCGAGAGAATTTTACAATTTCCTTACATATTTCACTATATGACTGATTGAGGATAAAACTTTATTTTTTCTGAACAAACCTTTTAATTTACCAATATGAATTAGATCTGAAAACAACCACTTGGCAATAAATAGACTGACAACGTTGAAGTTTCGAGGAACAAACCCACATCTCTTTCCAAAAAAAAAAAAAAAAAAAAAAAAAACTTAACACAGATTCCCTACACTATGCCCGTAAGTTAAAGCAGCTTTAGATCCGAGGACAAGAGTGAATATTAATATCCAGGAACATTTACAACTCCAAAGCGGAGAATAATGAAGAAGCACGGTCGCAGCTGTTCCTCCTGCCTCCAAAACCCCTCTTTGGAGAAATCTCCAAATCTGAAATTATATTTTATATTAGACTTCTCACTATAGTGAAAAAAAGACGTTATAAAAACAGCAACCTCCCCGAATGTACAAATCTTGAAAACAAGTTGAGGAATAAGTTCTCTCTCTCTCTCTCTCTCTCTCTCTCTCTCTCTCTCTCTCTCTCTCTCTCTCTCTCTCTCTCTCTCTCTGAGAGAGAAGTTCTAACATTTAATTTACTTTTTCTCCGAATATTCGGTCTTTGATCTTTTTAATTAATTGAAAATGCTGTGATTATTCGACAACTCCTTACGCTTCTTAGCATACATAACATTTCAAAAATTAAAAAATAACAATGAGAGATTGCGTCAGTGCAGAAAGCGCGTCTTTATGTCAACTTAATTTGCATAAATTACAGCTGAGAGAGAGAGAGAGAGAGAGAGAGAGAGAGAGAGAGAGAGAGAGAGAGAGAGAGAGAGAGAGAGAAAAGCAAATTACCTGTTCAGTCCTTATCCCATTTGAAGTGCATCCTTACTGAAGAGAAAAATCTTGGTCGGAAAAAAAATGCAAAATAAATTCAGAGCTGATATACCCATGCCGCGGCCTTTAATGGGAAAACGTATTAAAAAAACATACAAAAAACATACAAATTTACTTAGTTTTGAGTTGACGTGGTCCTGAATTAATTACAGACTCATAAAGCTCTTGCGTGTCTATTCTTGTTGGGAATATAGTTGATTATAGAATTTAGGCCACAGGCCAAGCACTGGGACCCATGAGGCTATTCAGCACTGAAAGGGAAACAGAGTATAAAGGCTTGAAAGGTATAACAGGAGGAAAACCTCTCAGTTGCACTATGAATCAACTGTTAGGAGAGGGTGGAAAGTAAGATGAAGAGAGAGAATATGAAAGGAGGCACAGTAAAAGGAACGGAAGGGGTTGCAGCTAGAGGCCGAAGGCACGCCGCAAAGAACCTTAAGTAATACCTACAGTGCACCGCATGAAGTGCACTGACGGCACTACCCCCTACGGAGTATTCTTGTTGGGACGCAAAACGATGCCCATTGCATTTCAGACAAACAGCGACGTCTCTCCAAAACTTCTGTTCGTTTATGATTTCAGGGACTCTCGAGCTTTCCTTGTCAAGAAATCAATGTTCTATGAAGATTACGCCATAAAAGCAGGTTCACATCATATAAAGGTCCAGAAGCTTCTTGAAAATAAGAAAAAGATTGCTTAGGTCTGTTGCCGAGGAAACAAATGGTTCTTTCATTGCTTGTATTTTCAGTCAGCTAATAATTTGCTGTGGCCCTATTAAAAGAGTTACAATTGAAATGAGAAAATCCTTAGTTTAAATTAGCAGTTGCTGCTGCTACTGCTGCTACTACAACTGCTACTACTACTACTACTATTTTAGCAGTAGTAGTAGTTATAGTAATACTAATTACATGAGGATATTAGTGAGTGCTGATACCGATGTTAAAAATCATATACAAAAATGACGAAAAAGTAAGAGCGTGGGAAGACTAAGGGAAGCACGGAAATTATAAAACAAATAATGACTCAACATTAGCCAGTGGTGCTAAGATGTCTTCATTCTTTTCATTATTTCTGAAGAAAGTATGACATCCCCCTTCCCTTTTCTTATTCTTCGTTCTTTTAATCGTAGAGACTTTCGTCGGTGCGAAATAGAAACCAAGCATAGAAAACAATTTTAAGAAATTATGAGCTTTCTAAGATTATTTGATTTATCAAGATTATGATACATTGCATACATACTCCTAGTAGATGTGGCATAAAGCTAGCTAGTTCTCTCTCTCTCTCTCTCTCTCTCTCTCTCTCTCTCTCTCTCTCTTTGCTCTACCATTCTTTGCATAATTTAGTAATTTAGTATATGTGACATGAATCTCTCTCTCTCTCTCTCTCTCTCTCTCTCTCTCTCTCTCTCTCTCTCTGTATAGCATTCGTACTCTAGTATAGATATGGCATGAATCTTCTTTCTCTTCTCTCTCTCTCTCTCTCTCTCTCTCTCTCTCTCTCTCTCTCTCTCTCTCCTCGCTTCTGAGAGATTAGATCCCACTTCGAGTCACTTGAAGTTAAACACATTTTCATAACGGAAATGACCCGGCTATAAACTCTACGCGGCATATGCAAGAGCCAGAAATGTGTCCGTTTAAAATTATTCTCACTTGGATTCATATATTACGCTTTACGAATAAGGCCGTTTTGCTTTTCTTCGTTGCTTTGTTTCACTGCTCATACAGTATGTATGAATATATACGGATTAGAACTTTAAATCTTTTTTGGTTGTTTACATAATATCAAACATAAGAAATGTCTTGTGGTCCTGGATCATTTTAAATCTGGTATCACAAACAAAAAATGGATCATCTTAATATCGAATTATTTAAATGCAAACAAGCCATTTTTTCGGTTAATATAGATTAACGTTACACATACGTATTTACATACAGAGTTGAGCATTTCTGGCGTTCATTTCAAAGCACTACTTTCAAGGCTTCAGACAAAATTCATGAACAATTTTGCATCAGCTGACTGTGAATCTACTGTAACAAAACGTCGAGTGACATGAAAAGCTTCATCGAAAACTACTGGGTGATAGCATATTAACGTCTGCAATGTTATTGTCCTCAGAAACACCGGCCAACCCACAGTCCCAACTATCCCAATTAAACTTTCGCGACATGGCGCAACAGTTTTCCACTCTTCCACGATGTCGCTTTCCAAGAGGGATTACAGGACGACAACAACTGCCGTAGTACCAATTCTCATCCCCCACCCTTAAGCACTACTTATCTTCTTTTTTTATCCTAATGTTACAGGTGCTGCTTGTATTTTGCATATTAAATGATGAATTTAAATGGACACCTATAAGCTTGCTGGAGGAGCTGTACTCTTTCCAATCTTTGGACTATACCATAAGAAACCAAAATTATCGATAGACAATTACACTAAAAAAATCTGTCTTCAATACATTTTTTTTTATTTGATTTACATTAATAAATGAATTTCCAATTATCATTTGAATTTTTAAGAGAAGGTTGCTGTGGAAAATACCGAGCTAACCCACGAAGATGACTAACTCACAGTAGAAATCTAAGTAGTACAAACACACAGAAAGATGCCCCATACATACTTATTAAATGTTCCCGATTTAATGCTGCCCTGATATTCTTATTTCTATATGGAAAAAATTCCAAAAAAGAATTACCGTGTCTCACGTATACCCCGACATATGTAAGTACACACTGAAATTATCACACTGAAATTATATATATATATCTATATATATATCTATATATATATATATATATATATATATATATATATATATATATATATATATATATATATATATATATATATATATATATTTATATATATATATATATATATATATATATATATATATATATATATATATATATATATTTATATATATATATATATGTATATGTATATGTATATATATATATATATATATATGTTTATGTATACACACATACATAATAGATATGTATACATACATATATTTATATATATACATATATATGTATATATATATATATATATAATATATATGTTTATGTATACACACATACATAATAGATATGTATACATACATATATTTATATATATACATATATATGTATATATACATATTAGTGCCTACACTTTCCTTTATACGCATTAAACAATTATATAATACCTGCATATCTAAGGAATGAAAAACTATTGAAAATATTGCGCTTCCGAAACTGTGCCCGGGAATGCTTTCAAGTCATTAAATCATGTGGTTTAGGAATAACCAGTCTCATATATTAATGGCCGTTATATAATATCTGGTAGGAAAAATCTTTCACATAATCTGTCTGTCTCAACTGAGGAAACTGAAATGTTATTTTGATGGGCATTATGTGACTAGATTCAGCGTTATCATGAAGTCTATCGATCAGACGGGCAGACACTTAGAGTAAGCATACTTGATAATTTGAAATTGCTACGATGGCTGTATCTGATAAAAAAATTAAATACTAGATGGAATATGATGTAGGTTTAGATGCAGTCGCAACACGCTGATATTTTGGAATTAGTGGAGCTGGTGTTGCTGGGCAAAGCGGGCTGAATATTCCGCTAAAAATATGGGTGAGCTTGAATGTGAGAAATGTTGGGATGTAGAGGCAAGAGCTTTGGTGAAATAGAGGATGAAACTGCTTGAATTGCAGTTGCCTTACAGACTAGAGATTGGTCAATGAATGAAAGAAGAACATAAAGGAGAACGAGATAAGGATAAATAGAAAAAAAATGTCGCAGAAAATGCAGGAGAAATTCAAGCGACGAAATTGGAATATAAAATATAAACGGAGTTACAGTAAAAGGAAGGAAAGAGGTTGCAGCTAGGGGTCAAAGGGACGCTGCAAAGGACCTCAAGCAAAGTCTTACAGTGCACCGCGTAAGATGCACTGACGGTTCTATCCCCTTACGGAGGTTAGCGAAGACAATTGAACATGTAAATCATAAAAGAATTAAGAATATTATACCTAAAATGTTTTCCAATATTTAAGCACAAGGATATTAGCTTTCGTACAACAATTACTACACCTTCCATTGAACTAAATGCTTCTAAAATAGTATAACTCTATCAAAAGTCTGCAAAATGGTGAAAATTAATAAAAATTAATATTGTTTAAATTTTCCTCATAGCTGTTAAACCACGGCACTGATGTTCAACGTAATTAAGAAGAGGCATTATGATTCTGTTTTAGTAAATACCGGGAGACTTAATAAGACATATGCTGACTTTCGAAAGCGATTAAGCTCTCTCTCTCTCTCTCTCTCTCTCTCTCTCTCTCTCTCTCTCTCTCTCTCTCTCTCTCTCACGAGAGCGCACACTGATGTCAGTTTCTTCAAATATTCAGCTGTGCCTTTGTCGAACAACGTAGTGAATTAAGCATTAGATCTTTAGTTAAGTGAGGTGAGATATAGCCAGGTTGAAGGGCAAAGGTCTAACAACTACATCCCATAAGAATTCCTCGAAGAATTACTCTGGTCCGACCCTTCCCTTGCGAAAATTACGCTTAGATGAGTCGTGTATATATATATATATATATATATATATATATATATATATATATATATATATATATATATATATATATATATATATATATATATATATATATATATATATATATATATATATATATATATATATATATATAATCTAGGATTCATCTAAGTGTAATCTTCGCAAAGAAGCCGTTGCACCAGACAGAGTAATTCTTCGAGGAATTCTTGAGGGATGTAGTTGTTAGACCTTTGCCCTTCACCCTGGCTATACTGACCTGTGATGATTATTTCATCAAGTTTGTTGGTCTGGGGTTAGTGACCTTATGAGGTAACGACCTCTTTCGTCTGCATACGTTGGAACTCACCCACTAAAAAGGCACTGATATAAAACGTACGCATATATATATTATATATATGTATATGTATATATATATATATATATATATATATATATATATATATATATATATATATATATATATATATATATATATATATAATATATATATATATATATATATATATATATATATATATATATATATATATATATATATATATATATATATATATATATACACAATCTTGATGAAATAATCATCACAGGTCAGTAGCCCAATGTTTAACTTTATTGCAAAACAGTCACATGTGAGAGACACCATGACAGACCGGCACAGGTATCCTCACTGTATTTTCTTCTTGTAATAAATATTAAAAAGTGAACATTATTATTTCTTAGACTTACATTACAGACAATAATACAATACTGATTTTGTTGGTCTTTTGGGAACACGACAAACTAAAATTCGAGTTTCATATGCTTAACATTTTTATAATAGATACTGCTAAATATTCAATATTTTAAAAAATATAACTAATTTAGACCAATTTCATATGCGGCGGTAGTGATATCTTCATTTAAACGTTCAATATATCGTTAAGTTTTCTACCACATTACACAAGGAAAGTTGTATTTACAGTCTGACAGAATGCAGACCCTACTAGCGCACCCACCATTTTCTCCTTTTCCAGAGCAGAGAAAGAGGGAAATGAGTATTTGGAGACGAAAAATTTGGAAACGAAAAGAGGCTGTTTTTCGCAGAAATTTAAAAAGAAACAATAAGAGAGAGAGAGAGAGAGAGAGAGAGAGAGAGAGAGAGAGAGAGAGAGAGAGAGAGAGAGAGAGGTTACAGGCATGATTTGTACGTGCTCATAATTCATGACAGTTTCGCAGCCCCCTTTCGTTGATCACCCTATGGTCCCCCTCAATGTTGATTTATCCTCATTCATTAATTCCGACCTTTTCTTTGGAATGGGAATCCCGTAATTTAATCAAACTTTAGATCCCCGAGATGCACTTTCTATTTATTCAATGTTTCCATGAAAAACACAGTGAACCCGTCACTTATTACAGTATTTTGGTGTACATGCCTCATCTCCATTGCTTTGGAGAGATCATGTTAGTCCCATTGACGAATATATCATTTACATAACGTAAATTCTTGCCTTTACCTTGCTTATTAAGCTTTATGTTGAACCTACTCGTCTCTGTTTGGTGTGGATCACTCATATTTGATAAAGTTCGTTTCTTCCCTCTTTTTTATTGTTTGGTTAGACTTTATTCTAAAAATATATCTTTACTATAATCATGAGTATCCGGCCATAATGCATGCTGAAATTCGTACTAAACGTGTGTATCACTTTGTTTCACTTTGTTTGGTTTTATGTACAGCCCTCCACAGGGATAATTCCCTCTCTGGCGGGCCCTTGTATGTTTTCAAAATAAGGTACTTCTTATATTTTATCATTTTCTTTCAGCGTTTTCTCGTCAGTATCGTAGCTCCTGCAGAATTGGAGGGTCTTTAGTTCTTTTTTTAAATTTGATTTCTTCTTGTATTAAATTGCATAGAAGATTATTAGTCAAAACCATGATCCGTATTATTTTTCACCTTTGACACATATTCTCTATACACTATGCACTTATTGCCATCATATGTTTAATATTTAGTATCACTATGGCCTTTCTTTACACAATTTTTACACCTGAAGATGTTGCTAGCACATTCTTTTGATTTGTGATTTTCACCACATCTAGGGCAAGCTTGATCATTTCTAAAATTTGTTGCGCTGTGACCAAATTCCTGACATTTATAGCATTGATAGGGCATGTAACAGTCGTATACTTTGCAACGGCTATACAGCGTACGCAATTTGGATTTTTCTTTACAATGTTATCGACAATGTCATCTTCATCCTCCGGGACATAGACTACTTTTACTTTTGGTTTAAGTTTACCCTTTCTCATTTACTGATATATTGATTTTCTGAATCTCCATTTTTGCCTTTTCTAAGTTTTTCCTGTCTGGAAATCTTACAAATAAGTGTCCACCTTTTGTTATTTTAACCTGTTCAACTGGCGCCGTTATTTTACTCATAATTTGTCTCTTCATTAGCTGCTGTGTTCTCTTCGTTTGTAGATTTGATCAGAAGCACTTTTTTTGTCTTTAGTGATTCAGCATAAGTTTTGTCCATGTTTGTCATGGTCTTTACATCTTTATCAACATTGTCAATTTTGTTTTGGATTTCATCTATGTTGATCATTGCGTCACTAGTTTTCTGAGCCGAATCCTGAATCAACTTTGTTAATATCTCTGTGTTTTCTTTTATTTCTTCAAGTTCATCTTCAATGAGTTTTTTGTGTGTTCTTTGTTCAGGCCACTTGCAGTTATTACAGATGTACAATATGTTATCACTACGAAGTATGGGTGTGTATCTGACCTCGATACCTGAACATTCATAATGAAACCATACGTCACACATTTCACAGCAAGTTCTTCCTCGTCAACTTTCCCAGAACAATGTCCGCAGGTTGTTGGCTCTCTCTCGATTTGGGTTGACCCATCCTTCTTCAGTATTTTTAGTGTTCCATCTTTACGTGCTGCTTCAATAATTATGAGATAATGTTCGTATGATAGTTTGATCTTCCCTTTACTTGATTTAATTTCTACAGTATTTAGTTTCTCTTTTTCCTTCCTCTTCTTCGTATTCATTTTGAACATTGTGCAATATCGTACGATAGATCCTGTTAAAACCTTGGCCATTTCTCTCTTGATAAAACTTATTTTGACATTTTTATAATTTAGAGCAATTTTACAATCGACGGCAGTAATATCTTCGCTATAACTGCGAACCTTCCAATCATATTACGCGAGGAAATTGGTTTTGAGCGTGTTTACGGTGCAATATCAAAACACGAGCCTCGTTAACACTCCCACCATTTTTCTCTTGGTAAAGATAGAATGCGGTCGACTACGAAGGCTCCCTCTCTCGGAAGTCTGTATATATTTTTGACAGGAACGAGATGACCTGTTATTGCATATTCCGAAAGTTACGACCCAAAACTTCGTGGTCTCCTGACGGCGAACTAACTTCCGCGTATAGTCTCCGGAGACTTTGACCAACAAATGCGAATTGTTTTGGGAGTTGTTTTTCCCGGAGGAAAATATTATATATGAAGAACAACAACGATCAAAAGAGACGTGGAGAAAGATGGGGTAGTGAAATAACTAAGAATTTCTTAAATTTCTCAATACGTGTTGTGTTATGTCAGTATGGAACTTGCTTAAATGGTATGAAGAAAAAAGTTATTTCTTCATTTCACAGCAATATAGAATGGATACACTCACTATTCTACTCACTAATAAACTTCAAGTACGATATGAGTATGAAAATTGCCTGCAGATGAATACTATTGTTTCTATATCACAAAAAAATATGTTGCGAAATAAGAAACTGATCACAACATTTCGTGTAAAACGCGAGTGTGAATTTTGTCCGAGAGAGAAGACCAGGAGAGAGCAGCGATAACGGGAAACAATCAAGAGAAAAGACCCACTTAGCGAAGAGGAAACCCATTTACGTTGCATCGGGAACCCATCTTTCCTCCCTGCTCCTCTGGACAGCTTTGTTCTGAAAATAATCAAAGTCAGTCGGCCACCTTTTGTGACCTGGGACGAAATGGGATCATTTCTTCTCGATCTGATAAAAAGCTCGTTTGATTCGGATCAGTCTCCACGACCGTCTATGCACAGTTTCGAGCTCTCTCTCTCTCTCTCTCTCTCTCTCTCTCTCTCTCTCTCTCTCTCTCTCTCTCTCTCTATGAAAATGTCGAGGGGGTTAAAGTAAATAAATTGTAAAAATAAAAGAGGGAAACTTTAAAAGTAACTACAGAACTCTTTTTCAAACTGGAACACGTCTGTGTGTTTGTCTGCGTACTCTTGTATTCCCAGCAGCACACAATCACACTCTACGATCCTGACATTTCCATTGCACGAATTAAAAATTATTATTTATGAAACTCGGCTTTCAGTAAATAAAAATGTCTCCATCGAAAAGGATTTATCACTGATACTGAATTTTCCTTGCCAAAATCATTATCAATTCAAGTTAGTTACCTATGACCTCTCAAAGTTGGGATATTCCTTAAAAAATAATATGGGAATTCTGAAAGGTTTAGCTTTTAGTGACATATTCCTGATGGAGATAACAAGGACCAGAAGAAGGACCTATCAAAAATATACCAAAAACATAAATGAGATATACAATTAACCATAAACTATACATATTTATTTTCGTTTTTCCACAATTATATTTTTCAAACCATCAACGTGAGACTGAAAGTTAACTCTCAGTATGACTTACTGACATAGTTAATTGAAGTTCTAGGTCATGACCTGAGATGCAATTAAGGTTTACTCTGCGTGGATCGAAGCCCTACATGTGCATGTCCCAGTGCTCACTTTTACGAAGAGAATCTCTCTCTCTCTCTCTCTCTCTCTCTCTCTCTCTCTCTCTCTCTCTCTCTCTCTCTCTCTCTCTCTCTCCAAAACACCCTGCAGCTTCGTGATGAACGCAATAATAATCTGAAATGGAAAGGGTCACCTCTCACCTTAAAGAGAGCCATGACGCCTTCTAATCTTCGAAAAAAATGGCTAAGGAAAATACTGATGACTTAAAAGGCTCCCTACTCCAGATTTTACTATTTTTGTTGACGGTATGAGGGAGACTTAATTTTGCATTTTATAAAAGTAACGAATAAAACTCCAGCATGTTTTTTTGGTGGGAACTAACTTCCTTACAAGTCTCATTAGGGTTTAACAAAGAGGATCGATTCATTTTAGGGGCTCTTATTGAAAAAAAGTTGGTGTTTCGAAAAGGACACTTACGAGAGACAGATACAGGTGGTAATGAATAAAAAATGCCGGAAGTTCGCGTTTAAATGAAAGACAATCTTCTCTTTCCGCTCCTCCGACGAGTTCCGTCTCGACATTTACCAGAGAGCTCACCTGGTTACTCTTTGCAAACTGCATGGACATCGGCTCATTTTACGGCGATCTGATAAAAATCTCGTTTGATTTCGCCTTCAGAGCCTTTCACAGCCCTGTCTTCTCTCAAATCTTTGGGAAGTGTTAGAAAGGATTCTTTCTTCTTTCTCTCTCCTTCTCTCTCTCACACAGACACAGACATATTTACACCTGTTACGTGGTTTCATTGTACTCTAAGCAAAACAGCTAACTAAAATTACTTGTTTTTATCATAGAACCTTGTAATTCCACTGACAAATAACACATGTCACGGTTTTTACATTAAAGGCATTAAATTATGTTTTATAATTTTTATTATTAGTGTGAGGATGAATCTAATTCACCTCTAGTACCAGTACCTGACAAGTTAATATAAATGAAATATTCTTTCTTTAGCAGTGTGCACTAGACCGTGGCTGTGTGGTTGAATACGTTGAACGCATTTCTTCTTTTTGGTCAGTTCGCTTTTGACCACCGGGAAAGGCCACGTGCCTTGGGAGTAGCAAACCCAATCTCGAAAACTTTCCTACAACAGGGTGGGGAGGAACAATTACCTCCGAGGACAACTATCCCTAGGACAATTACCCCCAAGAACAATTACCCACACCCCAGTATTAAATTCTGTTTGGACTGAAGTGTAACTTTAAAAAGTCACTGCGTGCCATATTGCCTATAATAGCTTAACAATCGTTACTCTAGTAATTGCTTTTGAATAGATTTAATTTTAACGACTATAACAGCTTAACAACAGTTACACTTGTAATTGCTTTTGAATATATTTATATTGAAAATATTTACTTTTTTCTTTTGAAAATCATTTTAATTTTTTCTTCGTTCATTCTTTAGCATCACAGAAAAGACTGTAAGCCCTTAAGCATCATGGGATTTACAAAAAGTGATAGAGGAAAAGACAGACTAGTTTATGGTGGATATATTTATGTTAAACAAAATAACTTAGCAAATGGTGCTGTGTGATTTGAGTGTGAAGAACGCAGATACAAAGCCACCTGCGAAGCTAAAGTGAAAGTGCATATCCAACGAAATGAAATTGTTGGTAGACTTCATGGCCATACCCATTCGCCAGATGAAACAAAAATTAAAGCCGCTAAAACTAACCACAAGACAAATATGCAAGCTATCAGTGCAGAAGAAACTACCC
>NC_089746.1:41046511-41051511 GCF_040412425.1 Macrobrachium rosenbergii
TGTACCCACTCTCATGGTACATAGAGTAAGCTACCATTATTATTATTATTATTATTATTATTATTATTATTATTATTATTATTATTATTATTATTATTATTATTATTATTAAAGTAGTTTATCCAGACCAATGAGCTGACTTTCAGCTCTCATAGGGCTGGCCAGCAAGCTACCATTTTTAGGTGATGAAACTAGTACTGAGACGTCCTTGTAAGCGGATAATTATTTTAAACTTCCGCCATCTAGTATTTAAAGGTGCTTAACGGTCATTCTGATCGCTGCTGAAAAAAATTCTCATTTAATAACATGATCATTCCCACCTACCATTACTTCTACGTTAAATGTATTTTAAAAGGCATTCCGATTTTCTGTATCTCATTTAATAACACGATAATATCTGCATACCTTTACTTCTATTGTATTTATGACTGGGTAAAAGGTGATGACATTGTGGGGACCTTGTCACACGAAAGTTCAAGTACAGTATATACTGTACGTATCTGAAAAGGAAAGCGTGTTGAAGAACCCGATTAGAATCGTGCGTTTGGAACAACCTTCTATTTTGGAACTCAGTACGCACTCATTTACTACATTAATAGTTAAAATTTACCCTGATATGATTTTTATTACAGTTGTACATACCATGATACAAAACTTTTTTTTTTTTCCTCTCTATGTTCCTAACTTCTGCTCGTTCAATTCTTAAATTTTACACTGGAGCAAAAAAAGTTGGAATTATAGAACGAGAATGATTTATCGCCTATTATGACCGTCAGAAAAAAAATTTCCTTTTGAATTATTGCAGTTCACTCAAAATTATCTACGTTTTCTCACTAACATCAGCCCTACAAATATTTTATGGTGCAGTGAAAAAAGAAATGTCGCAACCATCAATCTGATATTAGCTCTATCCCTATGCAATTAGCGGACGTTTATCAAATCACAAGTTGTATCCCCGGTAGAGTTAACTGAACCCTTTTACTTGTACACTCTCCGATCTGCATTTTATATAAAACGTTAGATATTTTCCGTCACTTCATTTCAAAGTCCCCTTTGCTGCGTGATACGCTCAGAATGTAATAAATACCAACAGTCGGAGATGAAGTTTAAATACTCTTTCCTTCTTGTATATACTTGCACAAGGTTTGTAAGATTACACAAGTAAACTATGTTATAATCTAGTACCAAGTAAGGATAATGACGAGGATTACATTAAGAAAATAATAGCTATCTTTCCTAATAAGTTACGTCTTAGAAGCAAAAGTAGCAAATACGAAAAACTAAGAATTATACATATCTACATAAGCTTCGAATGCTGCCTGTGTGTGTCTCTGCTGTTTGGTCGGAGTCCTGAAGTCCCCCCCCCCCCCAAACCCCCAGGCCTCATACGCCCTTCCACCCACTGTGGGACCAACAACAAACCAGCCAAAATATCTTCATCTATCAAAAATCTTCATCTTTGTTCAAAAAGAAGAGGAAAAGGGGAGGCCAAAGTTATCTCAGAAGTTTGATTTTTGAAACTTGAATTTTCTTCCCTCGCTCTTTCCTAACACTAGGCCTGCAGAGTCGAGTCGTGGGAAGGAAAAGCAAAGCTAAATGGAATAAAAATATTCTTCTGTTATTCTTGTAGATTATTCTCGTTGTAGGTCTGCGGTTTTTCTTAAGATACTTTTCGTAGTGTATTCAAATTTGAGAAAGTTATTTACTAACTCCTCAGGAATTTCTTGTACATTTTTAACTGGTTTTATAAAAGACTAAGATATGTGGCTCCAAAAGCGCGACTTTAGTTCAGAGTGAATGTTGGTGATGCTTATTTTTCGAGTACACTATATATATATATATATATATATATATATATATATATATATATATATATATATATATATATATATATATATATATATATATATATATATATATATATATATATATATATATATATATATATATATATATATAAACATAAGTGCATACTGATTTACATTTATTCCAGCACGACATACCTACATACTGTACAAAAAGTAACCTATGTTTCATATATATATATATATATATATATATATATATATATATATATATATATATATATATATATATATATATATATATATATATATATGAAACATAGGTGCATAACCCATTTACATTTATTTGAGCACGACACGCCTACACACTGTACATAAAGTAACGGTATACCAATAATCACTTCTAGGTAAACCTGCCACTGCAAACATTTTATACCATATTAATTCAGAACATAAGCAGCACTACACTTCTGAAAGTCGCACTTTTTTCCTAAACTTCTTTAAAGGTTTTCTTATCCAAATTTACCAAGAAACAATAACAGATTTAGATCCTAGCGAAGTAAACCAATAATGCCACGCCCGATAATTGTCTCTCACTGGGGAGCTAATTAGAAAGCTTTTGTAGAGCGCCTAGCACAGCCTCCCTTTCTGCGCCCTAACATTAATCAACCATTGTTTAGGAAAGCAAGCCAATTTAGCGTCTAATTTTCCGCTGTGATGAAAAAGGGCTTTTGCCCCTCATGAGGAAAATGAATAGATTCGTTTGCTGTAAAATACTCGGCTACTTTTGATGGCTCTTGATTGAAACCAGCTCCCTTTTCTGCCTCATTCAATCTCTCGCTCGAGAAACAGAAAGCTGCTCCGTCTTTTTGTTCTCTTTTATTTTATAAATTTCTAGGGACAATGGGGGTAAGATTAAATCCTAATTCTGGGTAAATAAAATGAACTCTCCAGTGCAGCGGAGATGAATAACATTCCAAGAAATATTCTATCACTGAATACGATAGAAAGTCATCAAGTGACAACTTCCTGACTATAATGGAGTGGTTGCGCAATAGACGCAAGTAACTGCGAAATATTACTAATGCGAAGATTTTATTTTTTTGCATGAAAATATTATAACATTTAAAAAATAGTCGAGATTACTCATGACTAGCCCCATGGACAAACCAATTCAATGGAATCAGCCTCTGAAAAAAAAACAAAAAGGAGACGAGAATTTAAATATCTAACACAGACAAAGTCTTGGCTATTCAGATTGTATCGAGGAGTAAAAAGAGCACGCTATAAATAATTGTAATAGGATATCAGCTTAAATGTGTTATTTTGACACATTAATCTGGTCAGAAAATAATAGCGAAAAGTTAACTAGATTTTTTCTTGTATTCGGATTCTCACTATCAGGCAATTCACTTGAAACAAGATTATTTTCCATTGTCTCCGTCTGAACGGAAAAGTCTTTGATTAACTCAGATTTCTACAAACCGATAAAACAACATTTATGGTCAGTAACGCCATAAATAGTTTTTAATACATACGTACATTTTTTTATACGAAAACGTTCGCCAGTTAGATGGAAAATAAAGCTAAGAATCACTTGCCCATGCGAAAAAAAAAATGTTTTTATCCTGCTTCAGCTAAGTTTTCTCATTATAATCGATCTTTTTTCACGCTTTTACTTTCAACGCCCAATGTGCGAAGCTGTAGTGTTATTTATTAATTAAACAATAAGAAATTATTTAAATATATAAAAAAGCAAGGAACAGAGATTCAGTAAGTATATTCCTGAATGCAAAAAAAATTTCTTTTACAGTAAAGAAAGCCTTGTATTACATGAAATTAAGACTGGTTGAACACTGTATAAATAGTTTACCCGATATAACACTTGGTTGTCCAAAATTAGTTGGGTTACAACTTTCCTTCCGTGTTTTTTTTTTTTGGGGGGGGGTGGATAAGCACTTCGCGTGAATGTGCTTAACACGTGCAATACATGTAACAAGTTTAAATAATTGCTGTTTAATTATTTCTTAAGTTTGTCGATGTTTATCGCTATGTTACCATCGTACTAATCTTGATTCATTGTGGTTGTTGAATTATTATCAAGGATAAAGTTGACAACCATCAAAACCAATATCATCATGTTTGCCTCTAACTCCGCGCGACGCAAAGGGATTTTCTGACCAAGACATAACTCTAAACAAAATGAATACGCATTTGAACTAAATTAACTTCATAAAGTTTTTAACATTTATTTTTACGTTATTAAGATTTCGTTATTTTTTTCAGTGAGCGAGGAATGTAGCGACGAAACTTAGTCCGGGAAAAATATAATACTGACAATCTTTGCCATCAGTTAGAAGTCCACTAGTAACAGTTTCATAGTACCTGCAATTTCTCACTACAATGGAAACCATGCACAGTCTTAAGTTTACTTACCTTACTTGAAGATGGTGGGTTTTGCCCCATTTATAGGTCTCCGAGTGTCTGAAAAACATCAATATATATTTAAGCATATATTCACTTTTTTGAACTTCTTTTAAATCTTTGCTGAAGTAAAAAATCACAACACAGCAAACAAACTGAACGAGCTAAAAAAAAAAAAAAAAAAATCTGTCATCCACTTCCAATGATCTCGGTTGTAGCCAATGTTCTGATATTATTTACTTTTAAGAAATAAGGAATAGCTTCAAAAAAATTTGGGGGGGTTGGGTGAGAAGTAATGATAAAAAAAGACAAAATAGTACCAGTTAAAAGGTTGAGTGTGGCCGCCTCTATACGCCATTTCCAATATGATTAACATGCAATACTTTGGAGATACCATCCCATGGTTCTTTTGCATATTGTTTCATGAAAAGTAATTAGCCATTAAAATATTTTTCTAATGATTTAAATATGTTATGGAACAATTGCTGTTTTTTCGTGCTCAGATGTTAATCTATTATGGCTTTGAAAACATGAATTTCTATATTGCTGTCTTCGAAATATAAATTTCGTGTCTCCAAAATACTGGAAATCTGGTATTAGCTTTTGGAGAAAGACCAAAATAGTCTCACTTGACACAGCGTCACAAAACCATTGAAACAGTCTGAAATACCTTTAAAAAAATGCCCAATGTTCAGACCTGTCACTTGCACTCATTCTAAATTACATCGCAGTCGAAAACTTCCTGAAAGAACATCCAAATTAACTCGACAA
>NC_089746.1:41054011-41059011 GCF_040412425.1 Macrobrachium rosenbergii
AAAGTACAAGCGCTGGGACCTATGACAGTAAAAAAGTTTAAAAGGTGTAACAGTAGGGAAACCTTGCAGTTGCACTATGTATCAATTGTTAGAAGAGGGTGGAAATTAAAATGGAAGGAAGAATATGAACGGAGGTACAGTAAAAAGAATTAAAGGGGTTGCAGCTAGGAGCCGAAGGGACGCTGCAAAGAGCTTTAAGTAATGGCTGCATTGTACCTCATAAGGTGCACTAACGGCAGTAGCCCCCTACAGAGGAGAGAGAGTATATACCAGCACATCACAGACAAAAACAAACCCCCTACAGAGGAGAGAGAGTATATACCAGCACATCACAGACAAAAACAAACCCCCTTCAGAGGAGAGAGAGAGTATATACCAGCACATCACAGACAAAAACAAACCCTCTACAGAGGAGAGAGAGAGTATATACCAGCACATCACAGACAAAAACAAACCCCCTACAGAGGAGAGAGAGAGTATATACCAGCACATCACAGACAAAAACAAACCCCCTACAGAGGAGAGAGAGTATATACCAGCACATCACAGACAAAAACAAACCCCCTACAGAGGAGAGAGAGTATATACCAGCACATCACAGACAAAAACAAACCCCCTACAGAGGAGAGAGAGAGTATATACCAGCACATCACAGACAAAAACAAACCCTCTAGAGAGGTACCAGCACATCACAGACAAAAACAAACCCCTACAGAGGAGAGAGAGTATATACCAGCACATCACAGACAAAAACAAACCCTCTACAGAGGAGAGAGAGTATATACCAGCACGACAAAAACAAACCCCCTACAGAGGAGAGAGAGTATATACCAGCACATCACAGACAAAAACAAACCTCTACAGAGGAGAGAGAGAGTATATACCAGCACATTTACAGAGAGAGAGAGAGTATATACCAGCACATCACAGACAAAAACAAACCCCCTACAGAGGAGAGAGAGTATATACCAGCACGACAAAAACAAACCCCCTACAGAGGAGAGAGAGTATATACCAGCACATCACAGACAAAAACAAACCCCCTACAGAGGAGAGAGAGTATATACCAGCACGACAAAAACAAACCCCCTACAGAGGAGAGAGAGACCAGCACATACCAAAGCACATGACAAAAACAAATTTACCAGCAGTTTCAAATAATACCAGCACATCACAGACAAAAACAAACCCCTACAGAGGATATATATCAGCACGACAAAAACAAACCCCTACAGAGAGAGAGTATATACCAGCACATCACAGACAAAAACAAACCCTCTACAGAGGAGAGAGAGTATATAACAGCACATCACAGACAAAAACAAAACCAGCACATCACAGACAAAAACAAACCCCTACAGAGGAGAGAGAACCAGCACGACAAAAACAAACCCCTACAGAGGAGAGAGTATATACCAGCACATCACAGACAAAAACAAACCCCTACAGAGAGGAGAGATATACCAGCACGACAAAAACAAACCCCTACAGAAGAGAGAGAGTATATACCAGCACATCACAGACAAAAACAAACCCCTACAGAGAGAGAGTATTATATACCAGCACATCACAGACAAAAACAAACAGAGAGGTGAGAGAGAGAGAGAGAGAGAGAGAGAGAGAGAGAGAGAGAGAGAGAGAGAGAGAGAGAGAGAGAGAGAGAGGAGGGAGAGAACCATGTTGATTTTAGTTGATACATAATCAAGCGAAACTTGGTTTCATTTTTGCCATCTTAAGTTTCATATTTCCTTGGTTGTGACAAATATAAATGAATTATTTATTCTACAAACCATTTAATTTCATAAAACATGCCAACTTTTTTTTTTAACATATATTCGAAATGAAACCTGAGTGATCATAAAGGGCTTATACAAGTATATCACCTTTACTGTATACAATTGTGTAAGTGCAAATTTTGCAATTCTGTAATTTCCATTCGTATTGTTTAATAACTGGAGAGTATGCAGTTTGTTATCTGATGTTTCCACTAAATGTAGTATCCATGTGTTTAGGTTTTTTTTCCAAATAAACAAAAAATATATCTTTTATAGTCAGAGAGACTCCCTTTACGGTACTGAAAGCCCCTCTGAAGGATCTTACTTCTCATCTGTTTTTCTCTGAACCTTCTTTCTCCCTAGGGAAACTACAAAGGGTTGCCTCGACCATGGCCGAGAACCTCATATGAATAATGAGACTGCTGTTGAAATTCGAAAGCGGATTTCTAAAGCTCCTTTAGTGATCAGGACGATCTTTGGTACTAGGAAGTCTTTCCTTTCTGAGAATAAGGAAGGGCTTCACCCTCTTTGATCATTAGTGCAATACCGAGTCTCCCTTCTTTTAATAAAAGGATGCCTTTTTTCTTTGAACGTAATACTGCTGTGAGAGAATAGCCTTGTCTCCCTGGGAAAACTCCCAAGCGACCCTTCAGTCAAGCCTTACCCAAGACCTACCTATATGGAACATCACTCATCACCACGATGCCATACATTGTTCGTCTATGTTCTTCTAGTCATTTTTCCTTCTTTCTCATCTGTGAATATTATGAATACACGTAGTTATTGTACATCATTTTTTTTTATCATGTAAGATTATCACTGTCTCGACCAACACCGAGTTTCGCATTTGGAAACGCCGGTTCAGCAGAAACTGCAGTCATTACTCCTTCCTTTCACTTTTCGGAAGTCTTATTTTTCCCTGTCCTTATCTCATCATTCCTCAGTTTCTTGCGCTCAAGATAGATTCGCTTCCCAGAAGGCAATTCAATCAGCAGTCTCTCTCTGTCTGTCTGTCTGTCTGTCTGTCTGTCTCTCTCTCTCTCTCTCTCTCTCTCTCTCTCTCTCTCTCAGAGACGAAAGGTGTATCTCTAATGATGTTAAGGATCTCGTGCCACTATTCATTAAAGATCATTATATTGTACATAAATCACTCCTCTCTCTCTCTCTCTCTCTCTCTCTCTCTCTCTCTCTCTCTCTCTCTCTCTCTCTCTCTCTGTGTTTGTGTGTGTGTGTGTTTTGTGTGTGTGTGTGTGTTTGTGTGTGTGTTTGTGTGTGTGTGTGTGTCAGATGTAAAAAGGACTAGATGCTGCTTGAAGATCCCAAATTGATAACATTTTGAGATATCCGTTTTATTCCAATGGTGGTTTTCAGTCATTTCATTTTGTTTTATTTTTACCGCTACACATCTCTCAACCCATACTCTATAACAGTACAGGGAAAATACGCGGTCTTCAGACGATCGGAAGACTTTCCGGGTAGATTTTGTCGGTAGAATCATTTGGAAAAGCTCAAGCCTCTAGGCAAAAAGAACATCGTAAAGACACTAAAAATGGTATTGGCAAGAGGCGGCCGAGGGGCAACTGTTTATCCGTAAGCTGACGCCTCAAGGGGACGAGTTTTACGAGTAGTGACGAGTTTTTGATGTGTATTCTAGGATCAAATTTTATGATATGTCTCACTAAAGAGTCAAGAAGAAGAAGAAGAAGAAGAAGAAGAAGAAGAGAGAGAGAGAGAGAGAGAGAGAGAGAGAGAGAGAGAGAGAGGATTTTCTCTTCTACCAGTAACAACACTTTTGAGCAGTTTAACTTGAATATCGTTATTGTTGCTTCTTCCTTCTACTGCTGACTTTTTAAATAATTACTCTTCAAAGTCTCTAAAATTAAGCTTTCATAATATTCCCTTCTCGAAATAACTTAGTGTGGATGCTCATTAGCCATGTCCTCCTTTCTCTCAGTAAATTCTCGTCAAATTAGACTAAGTAGCTCAACAAGCGAGATTTCATCAGAAGTCCAACCCTCCCTCCCCTTGTTGTCTCCTGGAGGCCATCATTATTTTTCCCGTCTGAAATGTTTGAAAATTCCGACTGCCAAAAGATCACTGACGTCGTCAAACTTTCATACATCAGAGTTACGATGAAATTCACCTAAAAGTTTAAAAGGGACGGGAATTTCTAATAAGAATGAATGGCAGCGGTGAAGGATCTCATAAATTCGAGAACCATATTAAGAATATCTCATAAAAGGGAATAAAGTTTAAGAAGTGAGCTATAAAACTTACAATAACTTAGGAATATCTCATAAAAGAAATTTCATGTAACAGCTTCCGGGAAATCATCGGTCAAAACGCCAGCTCCGGCATCAACTTTCTCG
This sequence comes from Macrobrachium rosenbergii, assembly GCF_040412425.1. Taxonomy (NCBI): domain Eukaryota; kingdom Metazoa; phylum Arthropoda; class Malacostraca; order Decapoda; family Palaemonidae; genus Macrobrachium; species Macrobrachium rosenbergii. The sequence goes on from NC_089746.1 coordinate 41,058,156, forward strand.
TTATTGACATGGAATGATTGACAAGTTAATTAAAATGGTGATGCACTTCCGAAGTGGACATTCTCGCCGAGGTCAGATCTGTCTCGGAGTTCATGGAAACAACCCTCGCGCCCTTCATATCAATTTCGAAAAATTATAACTGATATGAATGTAAATCATTGCCTACGTAATTTATAAGCTATCTTTTGTGGGTATGACTGAAAATTAAGAATGGCATTGATAGTAGCGCAATAAAAAGAATGTCAACAAAAGATATCAATGTGTTCAACAATAAAGAATTAAGAAAAAAAGTAAAGAACCTCTGTATTATGTTCCCAGTTACCAGTTACAGGAAAAGTGTATATTTATTGAACAATCAATAATCTACGAATTGGCAGTGCGATATGTGTACAATCGTATAGGTCCTGATTTGCCCCTACTTCTTCAATGTATGCTTCGTCATTCAATAATAAATATTCTGTAATACATATTAGTGCTTATACGAACTGCTTTATATATGAAACACCAATTTCATTAGCCATCGTGAGTCAAGGCAAACGGAATGGAATAAAGTATGTAAGTTATTATTGCAAGGTTTCTACCAATTCTAGCCTAGATCAAAGCAGTTAAAGTCAAAGAAAACATATTTACCTTAAACTACTCAAATATTAGCAAACAAACTTCTTTCTCGGTAAGCCAGCCTTATAAATATACGTTGTAAAAAAATGTCTTTACATATTCTTATCTACAAAAGAAACTGTTTACAGACAATTATTTGTAAACACCAAGTTTCAAACAATTTCCATCGAACAACTGGTTCCTAACAACTGTTTCCGACGATCTGTCCTGGTACGAAGATAAGCAATTCAGTATCTTA
>NC_089746.1:41064011-41074011 GCF_040412425.1 Macrobrachium rosenbergii
AAGAAAAAAATCCTGTTCTCCCACACAGGCAGCATTACCCATGACATGATAACTTCAGTGAGGATCTCGATTTGAACTTTTTTTTTCTTAATAATCAACCAGGATCTTCTGAATTTGACACGGCCATGTCAAAATGCGTAAATGCATAAATCTACATTTTTCGGTCCCGGTAGTTAGGTTTCAACTCCTCGCAAATTTGGAAGCTACTCTCGCCGTTCGTTATCAGTTTTTTTAAAACTAAGGATTTGAAAGACGAATTGACATTTGAATCTACATAAGGAATTTCATATTCATTCGAACAACAATTATACAATAGCTGATTAGTATATCAACTTGGTTTAATGGTGCAAAAATCTAAACCTTAATAGGAACATTATATACCAACACGCCATTAAGCATAAGATTATCGTAGGCTCCGCGTCTTCATCAGCCTAGGTGACTCCAGCTAACACATTCTAGATACATTTCCGACTATCATTACGGTCAGTCCACAAGTAAGATCTCAAAACTAGTTTTTTCATTAGAAATATTTATCACTAAGATCTTTTGTAATCAAATTCACACCCCAAATAGGAAGTGTCGATGTACTGTGAACATTACTCTCCATTTTACCAAACCTTTTTACTGAAAATATATATATATATATATATATATATATATATATATATATATATATATATATATATATATATATATATATATATATATATATATATATATATACACACATACACATACATATATATATATATATATACATATATATATACATATATATAAACACACACATTAGTAATGTTTCAAAAACGTCCTATAAAAGGCTCTGACAGCTTGCATATTTGCATTGAATAATTTTCATATACCATGTATGCCAGATTTGTTGCTGGCTGATTTAAACTTTCATATCCTTTTAAACATCTGGTTATTTGCTCTTTGTATGTACCATCTATCTGGTAATTTGTTCATTCTATCATTTATCTGTTTTTTTTTTTTTTATTTTAAATATATACTTCTAAAGAATAAGTTCATTTTGGTATCTGACGTGTTCAGTTCACTCTCTGTTTCCACTATTAATACTACGACCAGCCTTTAAAAAGACAAATCGAGGATACGGTAAATCAAATGCAGCTACAATTTCCACTTTGTTACCCAAAAACCATTTTCACATGAATAAACCCCAGAAATTGTTAGCGCTATCTTGGAAAAGTTCTGAATATGCTGTATTTTTCATTCCACCTCTTCCTATTGTACACGTAGCAATGAAAGAAAGAGATATATCAAAATGGAAAATCAAATAATTACACCGTAGTAATTTTGTAAACGAATGTAAGGCAAACAAAGATATCCCGGAATTACTTGAAATTCAAATAAAAGGTTCATTCCAAGACTTGTTTTATCGAACTTTTGCTGGTTTTATGCCAGCACGAACTCTTCCCCGTGTCTCAGTTATATGAAAATCGAAACCTCTAACCTGCATGCAGTGTACCTGGGTTCGGATCCACGCATGTAATGCGCAGGTTTCCAGTTATCAAGAGTCAATACACGTTTTAATTGGCGTTGAAGCATCGCTGGTATTGACACTGTATTTGTTCTCTGCCTCGAAGGCCACCACTCAATCTCGACGTACGGTAGAATTCAGTCTGCTGCTTCTGTGAGGTTATTCCTACCATTGCGTTAAGTGGAGCTGAAAGATAGATCGAGGTTGAAGAGATCTCAAGTGGTGCTATTTCCCCTATGGAGGAGTCAAAATACGAGATGGTAATTGTCTTTCTCTTAGCATACTTTACTCAATAACACCTCTCTCTCTCTCTCTCTCTCTCTCTCTCTCTCTCTCTCTCTCTCTCTCTCTCTCCCAAACACTTACATTGTTCCGTTCTGATACTTTCCGTGGTTTGTTACAACCTCAAATAGTCGAATGACATATTACAGTATATAATAATTCAGTTTCTCACGTATCAAACACCCTCTTCTCTCTCTCTCTCTCTCTCTCTCTCTCTCTCTCTCTCTCTCTGCATCTTGACGTTTGCACCCTTTCGTTCTCTAACATTTTGCATAGTTTGTATACAACGTCAAATAGTTTAAAGGTATGCATATAATAATCAATAAATTTCTCACGTATTAATCACCTCTCTCTCTCTCTCTCTCTCTCTCTCTCTCTCTCTCTCTCTCTCTCTCTCTCTATGTATGTATGTCACCCCTTGATGCTCTTGACTTTTTGAGTCCTTCTTTGACCTTTAAAGGCTTTCATTAGCTTTCATGCTAGCAGCACGCCCCACGTCTTTTACGTAATTAGGTGACGACAATAATTAGTCCCATTAAAGCACTCAAGCTTATTGCCAAAGTCTGTGTTCGCATTTTTTTTTATACGGGCCGGATGATGATATTAACATCAAGAGAATGTGAATTTTGAGATTATAACTGATCATTAATAACTGCTACTGAACGGTGAATAAGTGCATTTTATCATCTTCGCTTCTGTTTAATCTTACATATTTATATTCTTTTGATGTTAAGCGTAAGAGAAAATTAGTCGAGACACATACACATACAAAATTAAGTTAAGGTTTACGTAATGAAAAGTACATATCAACATCACAAAACATCTATGGTCATCTTTTGTCTCTGGCAATATGACAGTCATTCCTTCATCAAAAAATAAAGTCAGTTAAACCATTACTAAGTAAACACCATATTTTGCATCACAGTAATAACTGAAGCCTTCATCTCTCTTCCTACCGATCACATCCCCATCATTAGTTTTCACAAACAACTGAGTACTGTCTAATATCCTTATCTATCTCCTAATCTAAATATTAAATCACTAGCTCTTCATCTGGTATGCAAATTTCATTTAAGCTTATTTGATAAGTGGCTGGATGTATGAATAGTAATCAGACTTGTCACAAATAAAAAAGAACAAATTACTGCCCTTCTGCGAGAAACGTAAACATACTCTCTCACACACACACACACACACACACACACACACGCACACGCGCACTCTCTCTCTCTATCTCTCTTCGTAGCTGAATCTAAGAGTTACCCACGCGAGAATTAATAAACGATGACTATAAGGCTAAGCCGGGTAAGCATAAAACACTTTCCATTTTAAAATACGGTTAGTTTAATTAAATTCTGTATTACATCTTATGTCGTAACTCACTTCGCCTTCTTGAGTGATCTATTCTTCTTCAATATTTCTATAATATTTATTCTATAATATTTATGAGGTGAAATTAAACCATGGCTAAAAATCTCCTGGCAACCTAACCGAACAATTCGAGAGCCTTAGCTAAAGTTCCCAGACGAGACAGGGATATTCTTGTGTCTCGTCAGGCAGCATTTGAGGGAAATTAGGAGGCGTAAATTCTGATCTCACATTAATTTTGGCCTTACATTATTTTTCTCACAAAACGTGGAACGAAAGACAGATAACGTTCAACATTACTTCCAGAACGAGAGCAAAGGATTTAAGCTGAATTCTGAGAGCCTGATATCCGTTATTCTTAGCCGGATGAAGCTTACTCCGCTAACGACTATTACATTTCCTTTGTATTAAACTAAGCTTCTTAATAATTCCGCGTAAGATCGCAGAAGTTACAAGGTCAAAGGACTGCTTCGAATAAATGTCGTTGATTCTACTGGTCACATTTAAGCAATAAACATCGGTGAATGTAGTTTCGTAAGTTACGATTTAATGGCTTATGAAAGATGAAGCAGCTACGCTCTTTAAATTCAACTCTAAGTGGCCCTTGGGTGCATTCATAAACAAATTATTACGGGCCATTTTTTAAAACAGTCCATATGAACTGAATATATAATGTATAGTGCTGCAAAAACGACGAGTTTTACTGATTACTATTTCCTGATCTCTTTAATCTCACGTTCCTATTGATTGGGGTTGAATGAATGAATAATTAACTATCTTTTTGTAACCCGGCTCCCACATCATCAGTCCAGTGATAATAACGAGTTGTTAAATGCTCAGTATATGACTGACTGATTGACTTGCGAAAATTTCGTTATCAACCCAAGTACTGGGCATTCTCAGCAATTCAGGGTGAAAACGAGTTAAGAGTGGTTGGACAACAAGACGTAAGGAAGTTGAAACAAAGATAAAGTAGATGTCTAAAAAGTAGGTGCAGCTAGGGACCGGAGAGACGGCGCAAAGAACCTTTCGAGATGCACTGACAACGCTACCCTCTACAGGGAATAAACAGCATTAAAAACAGTATGTGAGGATTCACTTAAACACTGAGAACGCATTGTATAGCTAATTTGCACCATGAGGCACTAGTTTGTCTAGATGTAAGAAAAACCTGAATTAACATGAAACGGATTAGTGAATGGCGTGGTCGGTAGGGAAAGAAGCTGAACTCCGGTAAAACGAAAACACACTGATTATAGAAGATATCGTACTGATTTTCCACCCCACCCTTCCCTCCAGCTGGATGGGACTCTGCTAAATGAGTCTGAAGCTTTAACTATACTTGGCGTAACTATCGACTCACATCTTACTTTTGACAAACATGTAATGAAAGTGTCAGCAAACGTTACTAGGAAGCAAGGTGTTTTACGTAAGGCCTCATAATATATTTATAACAATTGATATAATCAGTGCAATCTGTTTTAGGTCATTTATCCTTTCTTTGCTAGAATAACGTAGGCAGTTATGACTTGGACCATCGAGGGATGGTCTCTTGTTTGTCAGTTTTTCATAACTTATATTTTAACCGAGATCTTTCACATTCACAATTGATCCCCAATCCTCTTTTCGTGGCGAGAGCAACCAGATTGATAAAAGCAGCACCATGCAGTAAGTGTGCCTCGCTATCGAACTTTATTCCTCACACCGTTGGACTGTGGAACGGTCTCCCTAAGGATGCTTTGCAATTGGAGCTTCAAAAGTTCAAGTGAAGATGAAATGCAACACTACCCCTAAACATTTCTCCATGTATTTTAATAATTCTTACATTTTTATCAATCTATTCATTAATTTCATTTATTTTTCCTTTTTTAATCACTGAACTCTACTTTTTGTATTCCCTAATACCTACTGTTACTTTTCAAATGCACACCATATTCTTTGGAAGCTTGAATTCCAAGTCAGTGGCCCCTGTAAGCTTGTTCCAGATGAACAGGGTTCATCTTCTGAATAATAATAATAATAATAATAATAATAATAATAATAATAATAATAATAATAATAATAATAATAATAAATGAAAATCAAGCAGCGGATCTGAAAAACAATAACTTTATGCCTTCTAATACCTTATACTTTCTTGAAGAGACGCGTACTACGAAACAAGCTAGGATATTGGATATGACAAAATCCTGTTACAAGTGAGGATATAACGCTTGAACAGGACGTTAGCAGAGGTTTTGCAGACAGTGGCAGTCATGGTCTAAGGAGCAGTTGGGATCGTACTTCTCAATTTTTCTTCACTTAGGGGTTGTGAATAACTCTCGGCATTAACATGCGCTAAGTGCGTAAACTATAACAATGCGTTAAGGTGCGAAGCAAGTCTCATAAAAGCAAAGGATGAATGTTTCTCTAAACTGTCAGACCATTCAGTATACAAACGTCGCTGCCAGAATTAGTTTACATTGTGAAACTGCTTAATGACTGCCTTTCTTAAGTCTCTGTCTTTTGTTTATGATTTAAAGTAGCACTGTAAGTGGTATCGAAATCTCGAGATTTTCAGGAATAAATTAGCGAAAGTGTCCTTTTACAAAATACGTTATCTTTAACAGATTAATTACATGACAAATAGATATTATTACACTGCATTATATAATACGTTTCACTCAACATGGTCGTTCCATTTCACTGCGAAGTTTACCGTCTGTCAGATTTATTGAATCTTCCATTTCACTGCGAAGTTTACTATCTGTCAGGTTTATTGAATCTTACGCTTAAGGAGAGAGGGAAGAACCTAAACTACATTTAAATATGACGCGTATGAATGAACGCCTTCCTCTGATTTGGAATATAGCCTACTCTGTGTACCACATAATTCACTACGAGAACTAATTTGGAATATATTCTATGCACCACATTATTCACTATGAGAATTATGGTACATTAAAGTACTATATTATTCTCTAAAAAACTGAAGGAATAGTGGTTAATACGCTGCACTGATGCTACACGAAACAACCTGGAAATATGCTGCTTACGCAATACTGCTTGTAATATTTTTGGACGCAATACCTGATATGATAATACCGGGTTCTTACGCTGTACTCAGATTGGCTTCTCCTGGAAATTTCAGAAGGAATGAAAATATTTCAAATGTTACGCAAGACTTCGCTGAGTTGTAATTCCCAAAGAAAATTTCTATCCATTTATCACTGTACATGTATATATATATATATATATATATATATATATATATATATATATATATATATATATATATATACATATATATACCTCTGATACATGTAAAACGTGAGACCTTAGTTATATCAATCATATGGCATTCGTAAGATTAAAAATGCGTAAGTTTACAAATAAATGAAGGAACATGATAATTTTGAAGTCCGCAAGTAAACGAAAAAAACAAGAAACTCTCAGTATGCAAATCTTCAGCCTAGTATCAATAATCAGACTTGTGCACCGCAATTTGCAACCCGTTCACTGCCGGGGGGTTTGTCAAATCCATCAGCACAACAAAGGAAATTTGAGTTCCTAATAGCTCTGCATAACAGATGAGTAGCCTCCTAGCAAGGTGCACCTCTTTAATATTAACAGCCGAAAATGTTCTCTTTGCTAAAAGGTAGTTAGTGTTTCATTACTGTTGCAACTGACCCGTTTTCATCTGATAAAGAAGAACGGAGATCGTTCCTGATAAAAGTGAAGGTCTGACTATTGATTATTGTTGTATGAAATGGAGTGATGACGGTCATAACGTAGATTGAGCTGATAGCGATGACAGTACTGTTTGCTAAGCTCGAACTACAGACGTAATTACATGCACTTATGGGAACTGCATTATCATAATTAGGAATTCAAACAAAAAAGGGATAAAGGCTTCTGGAACTTATCTGATTCGTTTGAAATTCTTGCTGGAACAATTTCAGGTCTCTTGCTACCCAAGAGGTTTTACGCTAGTTTTTGTTTCATTCAGTCTGTGTTGAAGTGGGTAAGAGGCTTGGTTGCTTTTCATATCCACTCAGGGATCATTTAAATATTTTTACAAGCGCTCGTGAATTACTGAGAGAGAGAGAGAAAGAGGGTGTGTTTTGTAACACGCTTAGCTAAATAGAAAATGCCTCATGCTTATCAAACCTAGCACCCTTGATACGTTAAATCTGAGACCGCTGAGATGAATTCACCAAAAGGTTTCGCGTCAAACACAAGGAATAGTAAAGCAAGAAAATGTGAAGACCGAGCAAAGAATTGTCATAAAAATTAAATAGAATAATTACGTTTTTCTTTGTTTTTGTCTTTTGTTCGGCTTCACTTGAACCTGGTTTATAACCACAGAAAACTAAACAAGAAGGACTCACGGGCGTGAGTTGAGAGATCGATATTTGTGGGAGAAAAAGACTAATTAGACCAATTTCCTTAACCCATTTGGCCCTTGCGTTCTAAGCCGTAAATAATGTACCTTAGAGTTAGTCAGCTGTGGTGGGTCATAGCAAGATTGAAGAGCTTGGACCTTGCAACCTCACTCGTAAAGACCTGTCAATAGCAGGTTAGTAACTACTTGAGCCCCAGAACGCCATCCCCTCAAAGAAGTAGACAGAGGACTGAAAAGTGTACTGTGCTGAACGCTGTAAATATCTTTACTGCGTTTGAATACCATAAACAAGAAAACAGAAAGACCTGTAATATACTTTATACGCTTGAAAGTAAGATGCAAAAATACCAAAGTATTTCCGTTGTTTAACGGGACAGCAGCTGCAGCCGTCAAAAAAAGAATTATACTAAGGGGGCTAAGGATTTACTCACTCTCATCAATTAGAGCATCATTTTAACAGAAAGTGGACATCCGCCAACTTCATGAATATTCTCAAAACCTTCGGGTGTCTATTCCCTTTATGGCGCATTTGTCGTCTGATTGCCAAACAGCTTAATTGGCAAAGTCTATTTACACCGCTGGTGGGAAGCACTGGTTACAAAGGAAGGACGTCACCAACTACTTCTGTTAATGGTTTGGGTTTTGGTACTTCCTTCTAATAGTTAGAAGGATAGAAATGATATACATAAAGAACGCATTCAGAATATTTATTTCTTTTGACTGACACTTCCTTATTACCGATTTAGGAGACTTTCAACGTATTTCATAAAGTCTCTCTCTCTCTCTCTCTCTCTCTCTCTCTCTCTCTCTCTCTCTCTCTCTCTCTCTCTCTCATACTGTCTGAGCGAGTAAGTGTCTTTTATGTTTTATAAGAACACCATTCCAATACTTCTTTAGGAGATAAAATCTTGAAGAACATAGCCTACTGTACTTCTCTATGATAAACTGGTATCCAATAAAAAAGTGAAGTCATAAATGTGAATAAAAAAATCGTTATCATAAAGAAATCATATATTTTTCGTGCTTGGTGTTATGGACACCAATCTCCTTTTACAGCAAAATATCTCGGTACAACGTGCTGGTGATGGCTTAACTGATAAAACCAGCTGTGGGCAGACATCACAATGTTATGTTTGTGCTCTTGTCACTCCTTAGTGTAAGAGCTACTTACAAGGCTCAGGGACAGCTGATTCTTTTCGATATTGTCTGTCAGTCCCCCTGTCGCTGTCAAAGACGGATCCGTGCTAAGTTTCTGAGGAGAGATTTATATTGGACATGCCTGGTATCGAACTGTTTAATGGAAGGCTAATACCATTACAACGATATACATCAACTAAATTGTAATAATTCTTTGCTTCTTCTTCTTCTTTGCTTCCCAAAAACACGGGATCCAAAGGCAACACCTTAACTTTATGAAGACAAAGGAGTTCATTTTTCTTTATCACTCCTGCCTCAGGACAGGAGTCTGTAATAAATCTCTCCAACGAGTCTTCCTGAAGAATTTGAACAGGATTTCCTTTTCATCTAACTGCTGCAGGAAATTCCCGAATACTTGGAATGTTAATTATTCCCATTAAGAGAGGAAGAGGTGTGGGGGAATATTTGGCTTCCCATTAAAGAAAATAAACTAAGGCACACAAAAAAAATTACACACATTTTCTTTCTTCACCACTTTTATTATCGATGTTATCATCTCTCGACTCTTCCAAATATCTTGAAAGGAATATCTTTTTGATTCGCGAATTCTGGTAGACTTAAAAGTGGATGTGCTGTAAACCGAAATGGGACTTAAATAAATGGAAATTTAAACCATCAATGTTACAGAAAACGTTTGGTTAAAAGGCGCAATTATACAAAATGCCACACCATTAAGATGTCCATTGTTCAAGCGAAAACCAAAAATAACGCCCTCTAGTGGCCTACATTAGTTACAAGTTGAAGTTTCCAGCAGATCGTACAGTTAATTTATCTATGAACAATTATTAATCATCAATATAAGCTAATTAGTAAAGAATGTGAAAAATACACTTCTGCAGTTCAGTACCTCCAGAAATAAAGATTTAACCATATTTCTTTATGACAATCGAGAAACTTTCATATCGTGGATGAAATGTAGCTACCTTAGATTTTAGGCTAGTTTCATATTGGTTGTTTCCATTCGCATAAGCCAGTAAATTTTAAGTCCTCTCTCCTGGATTTCAGCCTTATCTTGTTTTGTTTTCAAATAACTAAGATTTATTCTTTCACACTACAGTAATTTTGGTAATTACTTGCCATAAGGAGGTGAACATTATCAAACAAGTGTGCTAAATAAACCAAGTAAATTTAAAATAAGTCATTTAACTATATCAGTGTATTGCTAGTGATAATGTGATTGTTATATAAGGGTTTAATCAAGCATTATTCAGTTACGCCGATAAAATTATGCTTATATTTAATAAGGAGATAACTTTACCAGGCACTTAAAC
>NC_089746.1:41076511-41129011 GCF_040412425.1 Macrobrachium rosenbergii
ACGCAAAACACCTGAGTTCGACGGGTGAGTTGACGGGAGATGTTATTCACTTATACCTCTCTTGTGGCCGATTTCGTTAGTGCGTCACTGTAGTCCTGATTCCTCGTCCGTCGCTGGTTCGATCCCACGGACGGTGGACTTATTATCAACTTAAAATTCCCCTTCGTAACATATATGAAAATATATTATTTCCGAGGTAGAGTGAATTGGATATTAAAGGACGTTTGTAGCTTTCTGATTGTATATGAATCACGGTGATGTGATAAATAGTCATAATATGGCTACGTGCGACAAACGCACTACACGGTCAACATGGCAGAGGTGGGTGGATATCGTCTCCAAACGCAAAACACCTGAGTTCGACGGGTGAGTTGACGGGAGATGTTATTCACTTATACCTCTTGTGGCCGATTTCGTTAGTGCGTCACTGTAGTCCTGATTCCTCGTCCGTCGCTGGTTCGATCCCGGGGACGGTGGACTTATTATCAACTTAAAATTCCCCTTCGGTAACATATATGAAAATATATTATTTCCGAGGTAGAGTGAATTGGATATTAAAGGACGTTTGTAGCTTTCTGATTGTATATGAATCACGGTGATGTGATAAATAGTCATAATATGGCTACGTGCGACAAACGCACTACACGGTCAACATGGCAGAGGTGGGTGGATATCGTCTCCAAACGCCAAAACACCTGAGTTCGACGGGTGAGTTGACGGGAGATGTTAGTCACTTATACCTCTCTTGTGGCCGATTTCGTTAGTGCGTCACTGTAGTCCTGATTCCTCGTCCGTCGCTGGTTCGATCCCACGGGACGGTGGACTTATTATCAACTTAAAATTCCCCTTCGGTAACATATATGAAAATATATTATTTCCGAGGTAGAGTGAATTGGATATTAAAGGACGTTTGTAGCTTTCTGATTGTATATGAATCACGGTGATGTGATAAATAGTCATAATATGGCTACGTGCGACAAACGCACTACACGGTCAACATGGCAGAGGTGGGTGGATATCGTCTCCAAACGCAAAACACCTGAGTTCGACGGGTGAGTTGACGGGAGATGTTAGTCACTTATACCTCTCTTGTGGCCGATTTCGTTAGTGCGTCACTGTAGTCCTGATTCCTCGTCCGTCGCTGGTTCGATCCCACGGGACGGTGGACTTATTATCAACTTAAAATTCCTTCGGTAACATATATGAAAATATATTATTTCCGAGGTAGAGTGAATTGGATATTAAAGGACGTTTGTAGCTTTCTGATTGTATATGAATCACGGTGATGTGATAAATAGTCATATATATATATATATATATATATATATATATATTGAGAGAGAGAGAGAGAGAGAGAGAGAGAGAGAGAGAGAGAGAGAGAGAGAGAGAGAGAGAGAGAGAGAGAGAGAGAGAGAGAGAGAGAGAGAGAGAGCTTTTAGTGTAAAGCTCTCAACAAATCTTCAATTAGTAGCAGGTAGACTTGTTAATTAGTGCAGGAACCTGTTAGGGCACCAAGTGGGGAAGGTGACGAGGGGAACACATGTGGTGTACGAGAACGAAAGCAGGAGATAGAAGATCTGAAGGTCAAGAATAAAGTAGCCAAATCCCGCGAAGGTTCTTCATTGCATGAATGAAATTTAACTAAAGAGAACGAATCGAGAGGAAATCTGATACTGAAATCTGTGTCGATCAAGGTCGGTGGGACCGCAAATTACTTATGCAATTCAATCACTCTCATACTAAAATATAAAGCAATATACAGCACACAAAAAATAATTATAAAGAATAATAGAGAAATAATAGAGAACCTATCGGGAACTGCTGAATTCACGTAATAAAAACCGAATGTTACGAAATGAATGTTTTCATAAACCCTCTCACCTGTAAACTGACTCGGTTATATTTTGTTTATGAAAACCAGTGGTTAATATTTTCCTATCGACAGTTGACAAAAACGAGATACCAAATGGCAAAATTTCCTACTCATATGATCACGACACGTCACTTTTCTACGTTTCCCCAGTTTTCTTTTCCATGAATACTTCAATAGGGTCTTTAGTTATATAACCCTCAAATATGAAGTAAACTCAGAAGAAATCAGATATTCAGGAATATCAGCCTATTACACCCCTATTACACCCCGTTATCTATCATTATGGCCAAATTCATAAAATCCCCTAGTACGACCCTTAAACATAGGTTGTAGAATCTATCATTGCGAAAGCAAAATGATAAAATCTCTTAAAAGCTTTCATCGTTTTTAATATTTTGTTTTCAATGATCAGTTTTCGACTGGGCTAATCTTGTGTACAGCGTTACACTTCAGTGTCATGTCAGATAGTCATTAAAATTCCAGTCTCCTGATAACTCTTAATGCTGGTTAACGATAAAAAAAAAAAAGCGAAACAATTGTGCATACGACCGATCACTGAACGCTCTAATCTCTTAGAAACAGGAACTGTTTCCAATTTCGAACTAACAAAAAGATATCAGGGCTTTTACAGCAATCTAGTACATTTGTTTACCAGATGATCAGAAAGGCTGCTGCATTATTACGGCAAATTAAATGTTACCGTGACCGGTTCCCTTAAACAACGACTGATTAATGTAAATCAGCAAATGAACTTCGGCTAAGTGGGAAAAAAAGAGACTCGTTAATTAGCACTGCGATTAGAATAATTTATGAGAACAATTATTGAACAGAGCGGAATTAACTAAGCCTAATCGACGTAAAATCTGGTCTTGTTCCTTGGCGATTACAAGTTAAGAACGGGCGTACGTGGAAAGAAAAAAAAATTAAAAAGTAAACAAAAATGGGAAACAATACTCATTTGATCGTAAGCAGAAGGTTATGGCTAAAAGGATAATTTAGTGGGTGCTTCATTTGCTGATAAGAAATTTTACATTGGTAATGTTGACCTTCAAGATAACACATACATATACATAAATACATTATATATATATATATATATATATATATATATATATATATATATATATATATATATATATAATATATATATATGTGTATGTATGTATGTGTGTATGTGTGTATATATATATATATATATATATATATATATATATATATATATATATATATATATATATATATACAATATATATATATATATTATATATACATATATATATATATATATATATAATTACACAACATGATGACTCGATACAAGCCATTCATGTGTGTTCATTTATACGCACACACACACAGAGAGAGAGAGAGAGAGAGAGAGAGAGAGAGAGAGAGAGAGAGAGAGAGAGGAGAGATATTTTATTTTTCACGTCATCCAGAGATGTGAAAGCAAAATTAATATGAATCATACCTACAGTCAATTACACAAGATGCTAAAAATGTTTCACTGATTATCAACGAATACTGCATTGAAGTTTAAGACAATTGTCAACAGAAAGCTTGTGATTAAATTAAAAATATTTGTATGCTAAAAAAACAATGTGTTTTTTTTGCTGTTACCAATAAAAAGCTCTTGCAGGATTTATATCATTAGAGTAGCTTTGTGTACCTTCGGGAGAGTAAGGATTACCCGCTGTAGTTTACATTTAAAATTATAGTGTTATTATGGTAAATACCACACCAAAACCTGAAATATCCGTGTTAATTTCCTTTGTAACAATGGTTTTTCTGTAATCCTTCAAATGACCTAAGGTATTAACATAACAGAGGTTTATTTACGGTATAGTGTTCATGGAGTTTAGTCATTCTTAAACAGCATGAATCAGATCTCTCTCTCTCTCTCTCTCTCTCTCTCTCTCTCTCTCTCTCTCTCTCTCTCTCTCTCTCTCTCTCTCTCTCCGGTGGTTCCAATTTGCTTTTCAGATGACTATACTGCACTTGATTCTGTAGCGACAGGAAAAGATGTCGTCCAAAAGAAATTATTTCATTTCTTGCTTGAGACCTCATACACCAGGACCTTGTGTTCAAACGATACACCAGGGAATACCCTGATAGTCATCCAATCGTTGGTAAAGCTACAAGCAAACAGAAATCTCAGTGTCGAGCACGAGTCCGAGGGTCCACTACTGCCTGACTATGCTGTGTTCAAGAGCTTTTAAGCGGGCTACAAAAGCTGATGTTCTTCGTCAAAGACTGTCGGTTCTTTAGTTGTTGCAAACTATAACTGAGGTCCAGGGATGTATTCTACGAAGCTCGATTAAGACCACAACCAGGTTTGCGAGCTCCTCCTCCTGTAATTCAATTATATGACTCAATAAGTAAAAGTATCATTCAAAAGGGTACCTGTCATCCTCTTGGATTCCACCGTCTATCGTTAGCTCTGCAAACACTACAAGGAAAATCAGACGTTTCTGGAAATCCGTTTTCTCCCTCCAGACAATTAGCCATGAACCAGTGCTTCCCTTAAGAAGGGTTAGTGGGAACGAAAACATATATGATTTGAATTATAACACAAGTTACGAAGAGTTGTGATTTGTGCTTTTGCTTAACGATAAGCAAATAGATGTATTTGGAGATCGAGATCTTTTGAGAGTATTCTGGATTTGCTTAGACTACCTTGATGGCGTAAGAAACATTAACTTACCCTTTTTATTACTTATTGTTACAAAGACTTTGAATTACATATTATAATATGTGAATATATATGTATGTAAGCAAGCACTTAACTGTCGCGAAAAAGACCAAATACCCACGGTAACATTCATCTTAAAACATCAGGAATTATTTTCATCGTTTGTTTACCCAAAGCTCATCCGCCTATTTATTTTCTTGCAACGATAGCTTCAACGATAGTTTAAGCAGTCACCCCCGGAGCCTCAGACGCAAACATAGCAATTCATTTTAACCTTTTCCTTATAAGAAAGGTGAATCATGTCTACTGCAAGACAACGCCCTGCCTTTAGTGATGCTGCCAGCATCACTTCCTGAAAACCAAATAAGGTTTATCGCATCTAAAGAGCTTCGCTCAAAAGCGGCCATCTATTTAGCTTTACCGTTCTTGTGAAATACATAAAATTATGGTACCCAAAGGATTTAATCAAGGGTATTTCGGTTTAATGTGCCTGTGTTCTTATCGATCTCCTTTCCCATAAATAAATCCCAGTTTTGCTTGTCTCGTGAAACTCAAAGGATGGCGGTGCCCAAAGCAGGGTTGGGGGATAAAGGGTATTTCTTTTTATCTGTCTTCCTATCTATCCATTTTTTTCATAAATGCTTAGATTTTTCTTCTTAACTTTTGAACTTAAAAACAAAGGAGTGGATTTTCATCCATTCTATGATCGTCATCCATTCTACAGCAGTCATTCAACAATGAGAGACTAACAATCAATTAATACGTTTCATGCCGTTAAGGTGTACAATAAAGTATTTTCGTTTTATTTTTACATCTTATTTCCAAAAGTTGATGTATACCCCATGATTTTCGTTACTGGGGATCTTTAAGTACCAGGAAATGTCCAAGTAACACGGTCAATAAAAAGCGTTGAAGCAACTCCCCCCCCCCCTTCTCTCTCTCTCTCTCTCTCTCTCTCTCTCTCTCTCTCTCTCTCTCTCTCTCTCTCTCTCTCTCTCTATAACGTTTAAAGAAAAATAAAATGTAAAACAAGAATAGGTGTTAGCTATCACTGTTATCAAGTATTCTGCAATACGTCTTTCGCCCCATTCTCTCTCTCTCTCTCTCTCTCTCTCTCTCTCTCTCTCTCTCTCTTAATTGCAACAAAGGTGTCAAGCATTTTCATCTTAAATGAACCGATCCTGCCTCCTATCACTTAGCTGGAAAATTCCTTCCGAATTTAACCAAAATCTTCGAGATACTGATCACGTCTCGAAGCTCATCCTCAGACTCGGCTGAAAAGATTTTTTTTTTTGGGGGGGCGCCGTGCGAACATGCCGTCGTCTAATGATTAAAGAACTTGTTCAAAATAATAATAATAATAATAATAATAATAATAATAATAATAATAATAATAATAATAATAATAATGAGGGTACCTGATAGGGGGATTTTCATTCGCCTAAAACATTTAGCTACAGTAAATGAAACGTTTTTACTACACGGACATCTTATAATGATAAAAAATAATACCGTTTGCCTTACCTAGAGAAGATAGGTAAGTTTATGTTACTGCAAAAGCAACTTTCCCTTAAAACTTTCTCCAGAACGAAAACGAGCAAAAATTCACGAGATTATAGCGTTGGCTACATGAATTGCAATTCTCATTAGCTGGCCATATAGCAACTGAAACTGAAAACACTATTGTCCTCACAGCATGGAGTCCACCTGTTGGTGTGGTTGTAACCACCAACATCCTCGTAATGACATTTTTTCATGGAGCACTGCAGTCACAGGATACATTTAATGATTTATTTTAATCTGGCGTCGATGTGATTTGGTCATCAGTCAAAAACTTCATTGATTACTTCTATTTTCACTTTATATAATAAAACCCTGTGTCCTTATACATACATACTAGCAATGAACTGCACGTTTAGACTTCCCATCATCCAGCCTGGGCCAAGCTTTTCAACACTAGCCTCATGTAATATGTAACATTCCTTTGGTTGGGATTTGCTATCTTGACCCTGTCTTATATTACTGTTAATTTCTGTGACATAAGAACGTTTGATATATATATATATATATATATATATATATATATATATATATATATATATATATATATATATATATATATATATATATATATATTATTATATACATATAATATATATATATTATTTATATATATGTATTTATGTATATTACGTATTATTTACATATATATTTATTTATATATCTATGAGTGCGTTTGATCTAATATAGAAACAGATAAACGCGCTAAAAATAATATACGAAGCTGTAAGCAATTTTTGTTGTCATGGAAAACCCGTCCAAGAATACTGCATCTCTAAAAGAAATGTCAAAAAGAACTGAGTATCTGTCTTGACATAAATATGGATACTAGACGTGCCTTCAGTTTCGTCGCATATGTTTAACATCAACTCGAAACAAACGGTAATCTGGGCTTTATCTATGAACCCAGTTTTCCCTCCAAGACGAGTAGTCTAGCTCTTGAGGCAAGCAACATCACACCAAATTCGCAGCAACTGACCCAAGATAAACCGGAACTACAATCAGATATCTGAGGATTATATATCATTACGACAGTTGTTAAATAGATGGCTGAGAGACGCGCAAACGAAAGAGACGGATCCTTAGAGGGAGAGTAATCGGAGCTTCTGGTGAGGTGCAGTCCGCCTCGCTCGCTCGAAACAGAGCACCTCCGGCTGTCTTAGACGATTTTATCGTCGCTGTGAAAATGAATTAGAGCGCGATCTATTTGTAATATCCAATATCCTGGTTGTTCGCGCCATAAACGTTAAACGAAAGACCTTGTTTTCTCAAAATAATATCAGGGATTGAGGATGATAATAAAAGCACCGGGAGTAATTTCCTAGGTGATTGTTCGATTCAAAATTGAAAAGAGCATTGGCCAAAGCCTTAAACAGAATCAGACACAAATGGCAGTGGAGGCTCTGTCTCAAAAGTCGTGTATTATGCCTTAAAGGAATAGGTTTAACATCTGATAGCAAAGGATAAGAGGTGACTCACACAGAGTAAAAAATGTGCATAATATTAAATTGTGAATTTTCCCTTGTATTCGAATGCAAAATGAGTCTTCAATTGTGTTGCAAGTACGAATGTATTTCAATGAGTTCTTACTGAAGCAACAAGGCAATGCTTAAAGGTAGTTACTGGGTGAATTATCCGATTGCTTATTACTCGTAATACTCGTACCATACAAGGTAAGATTGCGTTCTCAAGCGTGCAACTCTATAAGTGACGTAACTTGACCAAATGCATTCCAAATTTCAGATCTGACTTTTTTCATTTTACAATTGCTTTTCCTCTTTTCTGCTTATTTCACTGGTCAGTAGTGGCGTAAATAAAATTAAGTGCTGGTGAACTTAGGTTAATGACCTAACAATAAAAAAAGATTAGCAGCTCTTTAGTAATTTGAATAACTTGTCAGTGGCAATAAATAAACGTTGTACCGATCCAAATTAAAATAATTTCTGTGCATCATGTTATGAGTAAGATTTATTTCCAAGTAAAGAAATTAACTGGTAAACTTACGAGTAGGTTATTATACAAACACGTGCATACGAACATAAGGACAAAACTTAATATTTCTTATTATTACCAAGGGGTTTAAAGACACCTCGCAACTATATTTCTAATCTCTCCCAAAGAATTTGTTCTTTAGAATGAAAAAATATGGAGATGAACAGCTCTAGTCTGTTCTTTTGGAGCTGAAATCAAATCTCCTCAGTCTATATCATTATGGCAACTTTGCCACTGACCGTAAGTTTCTGCTAATCACGAGTATCTTTAAAAAGTAAGAATTAATAAAAAAAAAACTGCTGGGGAACCAGAGCTAGGAAACAGGAGAAAGGTAAGAAAAGCATAATGCAATAAAGTTGGAAAACTCAAACCTATATATTCCATTACATACGATGATTCAGTATTGCCACAATTTACCTACAGTTGTCCACTAAATGCCAATAAATGGCGAAATCAGTTACCTTTACCAAATAAAAGTGAGGTTTAGCAAGATGTATATCTAAATAAGTTATGTACTACAACACATATAGTTTAAATATACTCACCTATATACCTTCTACTGTTACGTTAGATTTTGGTTAAATCAAATATTGTTTGATTTCAGCAATTTCTGAACGGAAAAGGAAAATCATTTCTTTCCGCAAATTTTAGTCTTTCGGAAAGACAATGAAATGTCATTTCTCTTGCCTGAGGCTTAACAGCTCATTAAAACCTGAAATTTGACGCAAGACACGGACGGGAACTTCGATGCAAGCCTTACCCTTCTTCCTTTTTCCTTTATTCTAGTTTCCTCTGGGCCTGGTCTACATAAGGGCACTGAATTGGTCGTCCAATTAGCCTTTCCACTTAAAAACTAAAAAGGAACATCGGACATATCGTTATAACGTGGTCAGCGATGAAACGCGATAACACTCAAATTTATAGTCATGAGATTACGTAGATTACAGGGAATTAGGTAATGCCCTCCCGCTGGCGAAAATTGCTGTGGGTCATTTATGAACTTGAATCACCTTACTTAGAAACCCGCTTACTAAGGTACAGATTTTAATAGTGTTAATTGATACTAATTTGAATAAGCTTGGATCTACAGCTCAATAGGTTCCCATTAAATGGCAAATTTATAAGTTTCATTAAATTCCGGGCCAGAAGAGTACTTAAGTCTGATTAGATTAAGAAAAAAGGATCTCTGAAATTCAAGTTTATTCATCAATGAAATTATGGAATATTCCTTAAAGTTTCTAGGCAAACTCCCCATACACATTTTTCCTGTGACAGCAGTGAGCTTCCAGGATATACTAACAATTAAAAACGATTCTTTACATCTTAAATGTTTTAATTGACTGCAATTCTGAATAAATCTAATTAAAATTATGTAGGTTTTCTATCGGTCATTCACTCGGTTAATGTTCAGGTAAAGCATTTATGCGCATCAGTGGCAAAAACTGTTATGTTGAACTTATAAGTTTATATATCTTCAGAGAAACAAGATGAGTGATCCATTGATTGGGTGGTTTATAAATTAACATGATGGTACAACAAAAGACTTCGACAATGAAAATAATACTGAGGTTACTAGAATGAACACTGCTTCCCTCTATTCTATATGGGATGTATAAACGAAAAGAGATGAATATAAAATGTACCATTTCTAAGGATTCTATTTCAGGAGGCGGGGATTGGGGAGACGGGGCGGGGTGGTGGTGGGGGGAGGGATTGTGAATGGTAAACGTGTGCGTCTGGAATGTTCACCAAGGATGCTGGAATTCGCCCTACTCATTCCAGAAATGCCACCCGACCTGCACTCTCATCAACATCCAAGCAATTACCTCACTCACAATTCAGAGGAGATAAAGCGAAAATGATTACACAGGTTTTTTCAGGCCCTGAGACAATGTTGGAAGATTAGCGAAAAAAGTGCTACAGGGTCTGAAATTATCATTTGTTATGTCAAAGAATCACAAGATGTACCAGGCATGGCTAATGGATGTTCCATAGCCGAAGTATAATGTCGATTAACTTTCGATAAACAACATGTTAACATACAACTTATTATTATTATTATTATTATTATTATTATTATTATTATTATTATTATTATTATTATTATTATTATTATTATTATTATTATTGTTGTTGTTGTTAAACAAGAAAAAGGCTATAAACATGCCAAGATATTTTTCACCTAATAGGATGCCTATCTGGAAGCAGAAGATAAGTATGGAGTGAAGATGGCAGGGCAAGGCCAAATCTAAATTAATGCTATCGATAAGCAATAATTAATTATTTATCGAGTTAAAGGAAGTTAAGAGAGCCCAAGGGTAACCAAGCTGCTAACGCACAAGGAAATTTCTTCGCGACATGATTACGGGTCCTGAAGTCCCCACAGAACTTTTTCATTTCCAAATTATCCTCACTTAAGAGCCGCTGTGATGAGCAAGGGCTTTTTAAAAATTGGCTTTATCTGAAACAACAAAAGGAACCTGAACTTGAGGAACTAATTTCAAAAATGAGACCGCTTTGTTAAACAGAATATGGCACAGCCAGAGTTTGGTATTCCTGTCAATGAAGAGCAATTGGTGTTATTCAAGCCTCTTTATTTTTTCCATATTCTGCTTAACTGTTACAGTCTCCTCTCTTTGAAATTAAACAGGCCATCCACTGGCTTCTCCCCCCTCCGCTCCGTCTCTCTCTCTCTCTCTCTCTCTCTCTCTCTCTCTCTCTCTCTCTCTCTCTCTCTCTCTCTGCGTTGCTTATGAGAGAGAGAGAGAGAGAGAGAGAGAGAGAGAGAGAGAGAGAGAGAGAGCACAACAGATGTAAATAATTATAGTTACATTTCAAAACTGAATTGTCTCAACGAGGTAATCCTCTTCTCTTCCCCTACCCCGCCTCTCTCTCTCTCTCTCTCTCTCTCTCTCTCTCTCTCTCTCTCTCTCTCTCTCTCTCTCTCCATGATTTACCTTTCACCCCTGCGTCTAAAAGAGAATTTTGAATTACGAAATGTCCAAGCTCAAAAGCGGAATTTCCAACTTTGGTACAAAAGAGCCTACGAAAGGAATCGCCTTTTTTCCAACTACTTTTGATGATATTTAGCAGACACACAAAGGAGCTCAAATAAGCATGTAGATAATAAAAGGCACAACGTACCACAAGAAAAATAGCTTCATTCAACAACAAACAGATGATTAAGTTGCAAAATTGTATTGTGCTGGAAAACAGTCATTGTTAACGCAAAGTTGTGTCCTCTCGTCCATCATTATGCACAACGCTTAACAATTTTGTAAAGAAATAGTCTACCGCTAACAAAAAAATAATACATGCATAAATAGGACATACACAAGCCAAGTAAAATAAATTTAACGGGAATCTGTAGCAGCAGTAAATATCAAGTATGACCCCTTCAGATATGATGGTAAGTTTCACTTGCTACAAATGATCATTGTTTATTTTTCCTCAGTGGAGGAAAAATAGTGAATTAGGGCAAAGTAGTGAAAGGGTGGGTTTGAAACAAAAAAAGCTGAAGACTCTCTCTCTCTCTCTCTCTCTCTCTCTCTCTCTCTCTCTCTCTCTCTCTCTCTCTCTCTCTCTCTCAAAAATCGTCTCCGTAGTCAAGCTATCATTGAACCTTATCTCGGTCTATGAACCCGGATTTAATGAAAAGTTTTAATTGGATCCAAGTGATTGGTCTCCATCAATTGTTAAAATGCCGGCAACTGATGCAAACTTTAAAGGTTCGTCTTAGTTACTGAACGGATAAGAATAACAAAGAACTTATTTCCCAGGCAGAAAGAACTCCGATTATTTTTATAAGCATTCTATAATTTTGATTTTCTTTTGAATAAAGGTCATCTAAAATCAAGTGAATTTTGAATTTTAGCTTTTTTATACAATAAACCACGGTCATGTAAATAAGAATTTAGTCAAAATTCGATAGAAGCACCAACAGTCTTACAGCCATGAAAAAGACCTACTGAATACATCAAACGTATTATTTATAAGATGTTCCTAAAAGAATAAATGTCACAGTTTCTGCTGACCTCTAACAAACTAAACTCCCTTCAAGTCTTCATTGTTAATTAAACATTTTCTTTAAAATTTAACCATCAAAGGATACAATATTAAATCTATGGATTCCGATCATTTAGATTGATTTTTTTTTGTGACATCCGTCGCAATATTTTTATTCTTTGTCTAGGGTTCCCCAGTAATTATGATGAACTGATTATTCAAATAACTCTGAATGTTTTGGCCCTGGGATATGTAAATTCTAAAAAATTTCATAAAAATTAGTTTGATAAAACTAGTAAATGCACGACTTACGGAATGACGTTGGTTTTATTACACAAAAATTTTCATAGTGATTTTCTGGAAATGGTAAGAATTCTCACAAAATTCCAGTTTCCTGTAAGTTGTCAGTCATAATGCTGGCGGTTTGAGATTTAGACTTACATTTTCAAAGGTCTACAAATTAACAGAAACAGAGCAGCCGAAAAAATGGACATCCCAATATTTCTTTCTATAAAATTCCGAAACGCCCACAGATATTCTGTCTCGATTAACAACTGGCAATGACAACCGAATACATAACTGCAATATCTCCAAAAGTTTCCATTTGTTCCTTGCATTATTATTTCGATTTTGCATTTCTCTCTCTCTCTCTCTCTCTCTCTCTCTCTCTCTCTCTCTCTCTCTCTCTCTCTCTCCAGATCTTTTTATTATTTCGCATGCAAGCCAACAATTGAAGCTTTGATGTCGCCGCCCACTGAGGGAACCAATCATCCCAACCTGAATACCCAGGCAACAGATTCTCTTCAAACCATCTGAGACCATCTGGAGGCCCAACTACCAGACCTTCAGCCAATTTCACTCTCTGCAGCACACGAATCCTCATCCCCTGAATAGGACACCTGAAGACCTGCCAATTACCAGGCTACTGTTGGGGGAAGGCCTTTGACAGGATTACGTAACTGTGTATGTTCGTATGTATTTGCGAACCTTGAAATTCGACATATATGTGCTCCATGCTGCAGTGTCGCATTGACAATTAATGCTACGCTAATATAGCTTAGGAAACCAAATAATTTACTATTGTCCCTGGTACTTAAAGTAACCTTTGCCTTTTAAAAAAAAAAAAGGCGGATGAAATACACGGCTTCTTTGTAGCTCATCAATGCGATTCTCAGTGTGATAAGTCAGCTGCTGATTAAGCAGTAAAATTTAAACCTATTGTCCAACTACAGTTCATAAATAATAATTCAAATTGTATCATTGCCCAATTATCTGCTGCCACGATTCAAAGATAAGATAAATACTCAATGAAAACAGCAAAAAAAGAGGCAGTGTATATATCAACTAAAAAAAAATATTTACAGAAAGGGTAAGCAAAGTAGAACAAATGGGAATGACCGCGAAGTAACAGCCGACGGAAAGGACATTTCTACAAACTGACAGAAAAGGCAGAAGATAAAATGGACATTCCAACTCTTGTTTCTATTAGACTCAAAGATATCATAAATGGTCGTGAATTCAAATGCAAAAACACAATTCTGTCTAAGCAACAGGAGTGAGATCAGAAATCCCGAATTGGCTACAAATACTGTGTCAGCAGCTAACAACGGAAGCAAAATGTATTGCTGCATTTTTCCAGCCATTTCGTTTCGTTCTTTGTATTACTGTTCAGTGTCGTGTCGCCCCACCCCCCCCAACTCTGTCTCTGTCTGTCTCTCTCTGTCTCTCTCTCTCTCTCTCTCTCTCTCTCTCTCTCTCTCTCTCTCTCTCTCTCCAGGATATTGTGATTATATTGCATGCAAGCCAACAATGGAAGCTTAAATGGCTCCCGTCCCCTGAAGGAACTAATCATCCCTGGCTGAATACCTAGGCAAAACATTCTCCTCAAACCAACTGAGACCATCTGGCGACCCAATTACCAGACTTTCATCCAATTTCACCTTCTTAGGCACACGAATCTTCATCCCCTGCCAATTAGGCCTAACAGATTAGGGTGGGAACTACTGTTCAGATAAGACTTTTGAAAGGATTACGTAGATGTCTTTGTATGTACTGAATCCTATAAATTATATATATATATATATATATATATATATATATATATATATATATATATATATATATATATGTAGAATCTACTGGTCACTTTTACCAGATACATATGCAATTTCTTGCACTTGGATCTTAAGGCTTTGTAGTGACAAGCGCATCTAAAAAAACGCAAAGAATTCAAGAAGTTAAGATGGCATTGTGGCTATTACAATTACATATATATATATATATATATATATATATATATATATATATATATATATATATATATATATATATATTTATATATATGATATATATATATATATACGGGATGTATTATCAATATATATATTATATATATTAAATATATATATGTATATTATATATGAATCATATGATGTGATATATACATATATAAATATATATATATATATATATAAAAATATATATATATATATATATATATATATATATATATATATATATATATATATATATAATTATACAGTATATATATACTGTATATTTATATAATATATATATATATATAAATATATGTATATATGTATATATATATATATAATTATACATATATGTATACTGTATATTTATATAACATATATATATACATATGTATATCTATATAATATATATATATATATGAGTGTGTGTGTGTGTGTAGCAGTGGCTTACTGATATTATTCAAGCAACAAGTGAGTAAGTTTAGCTGTGCTAATATATTTCAGGAAACGTATTTTACTGTCGTCACTCAGGCCTTTTAAAAAAGGCGATTGAAATACTGGCCTTTCTTTGTGGGTCATTAGCAAGTATAATTCTCCTTGGTAGTAAGCAAGCTGTTCATTAACACACACAATTGAATCCTAACATCAAACTACAGCTCATAATAGAATTTCAATGGAATCATCACCAAATTAATTGCTGCCAAGATTAAAAAAGAAATAATTTATACCATATCTTCGGACAAAATATTTCCGTACGGGGTAAACAAGGTTGAACAAATGAGAACTTGCAATAACAGGCGACGAAAAGGAAAGGTCCACAAATTGACAGAAACAGGAGATGAAATGGCCATTCCAGTTCTTGCTTCTCTTAGACTCGAAGGAATATTAAGTGGGCGGGAATTCCAATGCTAAAACACCATAACTTCGTTCATGTGACTAGAATGAGATTAGACACCCCGAAATTCCTACAAATAGTATCTTTACTAACAGCTGGTAATGGAAACCAAATATATTGAAAGGTTTTCTCCACCCATTTCGTTTTGTTCCTGGAGTTATTCTTCAGCGTTATATTCTTAACCATCCCCCCCTTAACCATCTCTCTCTCTCTCTCTCTCTCTCTCTCTCTCTCTCTCTCTCTCTCTCTCTCTCTCTCCCCCAGGCAACAATAGAAGCTTTGATGGCGCCTGTCCACTGAGGGAACCAATCATCCCAACCTGAATACCCAGGCAACAGATTCTCCTCAAACCACCTTACATCATTTGGCGGCCCAACTACCAGGTTTGCAGCCAATTCCACCCTTTGAGGCACACAACTCCTCATCCCCTGAATAGGACACCTCAAGACTTGCCAGTTATCTGTTGAGGGTAACAGCTAATGTTCGGGAAAGGCCTCTGACAGGATTGCACAACAGTGTTTGTACATAAGTATTTACGAACATGCTTATAGTTGCACTGCTGAATCTACATTATTTAAACCACAAGTGTGAAACAATGCTGTGCTAATATATTTCTGGAAATTTCATACTTTATTTTCATGTCGATAAGAACCAGTAGTAGTCTGTTAAGTCACCTTCGGCAAACCCTCCGGGCACTCACCATCCAAAACAACAAAACACAACCCCCATAGAACGTTAGGTTCTCCAGAAAACACACATCGATGACTGACGGCTGAATCAGTGATTTTTATGTAATTTCAGGAACTACAGTATTTTATTTGTAAAACGAAATTCAACCACAAATGTAAAACATGTCAAGCTTTCGAGTCATATGTATGAGAAAGCTTTTCTCGTGTTGGACAAAGAATTATTAGGTATTTTTCAGGTGTGAGAGAACACAACTGATCAGAGCCCACTTAACCACCTGTAGCAGCAGCCACCACACAACCACAACCACAAAATGACAAAGAGACAGACGTTGAGCCAGATTTCCCCGCCATTCCCATACACAGCTCCCAAAACAACAAGAGGGAAAACAAACAACCGCCAAATCAGAAAATACAGCCCGACACGCAACATAAACAGAATATCAAAACAAGGACAATAACCAAAGGCCTTTGCTTCTTCCACTGGAGATTCAGGAGCGAGGCTCAAAAATGTGAACAAGGCTGTATGCTATCAAAAAACATACAGTGGGGCCGCAGCAGTGGCCCAACCAACTAAACATCAGCGACAACCTGACTGGTTGCCTCGAAAGGGGGAATGAGTCTGCCTTTCTCTGTCTTTCTTCCAGGGAAAGGCAAAACGCTCTATGTTTCTATATCACCGATGAGATGTCCAATGCACAATTTCTCATCAATAAGGATGTATGCAAGTCATTCATCCCAGCCAACCCAAACAAACAGCTAAAACCAGCCCCCAACACTATCCATGTGTCTACCACCAACGGTGCCCGGCTCAAAATTTATGGAACCAGAAGTATGAAAGTATCATTCAATGGCAAAACATACAGTTGGACATTCATCACAGCAGACGTCACCATTGCTCTACTTGGAGCAGACTTCCTGAAGGCATATGGCATGCTGGTAGATGTATACAGACAACAGCTCATTCAGAAACACACCCCTGTAGCCCCCATCACTCCAAGAACAACAATAAACTCCATGCCGGTACCAGAAATCTCTCATCTCCTTCAGGAATTTCCCGAAGTGCTCAAAGACGACCTCCAGCATGACCTCATGCACCCTGCAAAACACCACATCAAACATCATGTCATCACCGAGGGTCCCCCAGTACACGCACGTTTCAGATGGCTGGCTCCAGACAAACTAGCTCACACAAAAACAATAATGTCATCACCGAGGGTCCCCCAGTACATGCACATTTCAGATGGCTGGCTCCAGACAAACCAGCTCACACAAAACAAATATTCCATGATACAGAACAGACAGGAATCTGCCAGAAAGACTCCAGCCCATGGGCATCTCTCCTCTACATGGTGCCTAAAGCAGATGGTACATGGCGGCCCTGCGGTGGCTACCAGCACCTTAATGTTAAAGCAGTACCTGACAGGTACCCCTTGCCTAATTTCACGGACATAACTAATCAGCTCGAAGGAGCAAGAATATTCACAAAAATTGAACTTCTGAAGGGATACCACCAAGCCCCAGTAGCAAAAGAAGACTTAGAAAGGACAGCAATCATCACTCCCTTCGGGACACACATTTTTAATTACAGCTGTTTTGGCCTTCGAAATGCAGGGGTGACTTTTCAACGGTTTATGGACGACATCCTTGGAGAATTACCGTGCTGTGTCAAACGTTTATGTCGACGATATTCTTATTTTCAGCCCCAACTATACACAATACATTAAGGGTGTAAAAGAAGTTCTCAAGAAACTCAAAGAAAACAGACTAATAGTCCAACAAGATACAGTAGAATTTCTTGGTCATCATATAAGCTCCGAAGGAGCTAAACCTCTCCCGACGAAGGTCCAAGCCTTTACCAAGTTCCCAAGGCCAAGAAACATTAAATCACTTCAAGAGGTTGGGGGCATGATTAATTGTTGCCACTGTTTTATACCAAACCTGGCTAAAAATCATGTCCCCTTTGTACAAATGTTTAAAAGGAAAACCCAAATCATTATGATGGACTGATAAGCATGAAATGGCTTTTCAAGAAGCCAAAAAAATCCCCTTGGATCTGCTGCAACACTATTGTTTCCTTTCTCCCATAGGTCCCTTACATTGACCACAGATGCAAGTAGTACAGCGATGGGTGCAGCACTCAAACATTCTTTAGCAAAAAGCTATTTCCAGCAGAACAAAAATACTCCACGTTTGACAGAGATGCTGGCAGTCCACCACGCCATCCAGCATTTCAGACATATGCTTGGGCCCTCCAGGCATCCGCCATTCAAAACAACATTCTTGCCCTACTGCAGAACATCGAGTTTCCCCAGAAAACACAAATCAAAGACAGACAGCTGGAGCAGTGATTTTCATGTATTTGCAGGGACTACAGTATCTCATTTGTAAAACCAAAACCATCTGTAAATGTAAAACACTTCAAGCTTTCGAACCATACGTAATGGAGAACTTTCCTTATTTTGTACAAAGAACTGTTAACTGTTTTCCAGATGTGAGAAAACACACCTGACCGTACAATTATTGCTGCCTTGGTCTGATACTAGATGCTACTTTTCCGTTCGTGGAAGTCCATGTCTTGTCAGAAATTTGTGACATTAAATCAGAAAGTACCCAGACGCTGCCTCTTACTCACCTCTTCTCCAAACTGGTGACCACCCACCGAGACGACTGACACCACCAGCCCAACCAGGGACAATGCCACAGCTGCATCAGTCCCCCTGCCTACAGCGACTCCAGCGGGAAAGTCCCACACTCTTGTGGAGGGATTTTGCCATAGATGACAGCAAAACGACCATTGCCTGCGAAACAAGTACCAGACGCTCTCGCCCCTATCTGCTGCTGCCCTTGAGGAGGAAGGCTTTCAGTCTTATCCATGATCTGTCATACCCACAGGCCACTCCACCGCCCACATCTTGACAGAACAATACATTTGGTGGGCAATGAAGACAAGACATTAAGAAATGGGCTCAGGAATGTCTCCCGTGCCAAATGTCCAAGGTCATGAGGCACACAGAATCAGGGGTAGGAGAATTCTGAACATTGAACTACCCATATTCACGTTGACATTGTGGGCCCCTACCCGCCTCCGAGGGGTACAGATACCTCTTCACCATCGTCAACTGAAATACCAGATGGCCTGAGGCAATACCTGTCAAACAGCAGACTGCAGAAAGTTGCATGAAAGCTCTAATTAAATGTGTTAACCCACACAGTTCCTCATTATATCACCAGCGATAGGGGGGCTAATTTCACAACGGTCCTATGGGGCTCCCTTGCCGCCAGCCTCAGGATAAAAATAAACCATACGATGGCCTACAAGAAGCCAACGATATGGTCGGGTGGCTCCATCGCTTCCTTAAAGCAGAGCTTGCCACCAGATGTCTATACAGGAGGTGGGAAAGGAGTTGCCATGGATTTTATTAGGACTGAAAACAGCCCCACGCGCAGCGGTTAATGCTTCGCCGGCTGAGGCACTCTACGGACAATCATTAGCAATACCCACAGACGTATTTCAAGACCCAGATGAAGCCACCTCCGATGTCTGTAGAGCGGTAGAAAAAAATCATGCCAGCAAGGAAAACACACTTCGCGACTAAGAAATCCTACGCCCCTGCAGAACTCGAGTGTACAAAATATGCATTCGTCAGATAGATGCACACCGACCCCCATCTCCTCTGCTTACTTGGGACCTCACTGCATCCTGCAGCACAGACATAAGTGCTACGAGATGTCACTGGATGGAAGAACTACCTGGATCTCGGTAGACAGACTAAAACCAGCATATATTCCAGAAGATGATTCATCTCCTTTTTGAGTGGGGGAGTACTGTAAGGTTCTCTGGCAGGCTCTCCAGCAGGCTCTCCGGGTGCTCACCATCCAAAATAACAAAACACAACCCCGTAGAACGTCAGGTTTCCCCATAAAACACAAATCGATGACTGACGGCTGAATCAGTGATTTTTATGTATTTTCAGGTGTGAGAAAACACAACTGATCATAAAATTATGCCCTTCTTGTTCTATGTCCTACACTACTTTTCCGCTCACGGAAACCAATGTCTTGTCAGAATTTTGTGATAATAAATCAGTTAGTAGTTGACCATGTCTCTGTCTACGCTCGCATCCTGTCTTTCCTTATGACAAAACGAGAATGAAATATTGGACTTGGCAGCTCATTAGTGAGAGTTCTCGGTGCTAAATCGGCTGTTGAATAAGCAGCTTACTTAAATCCCACAATCCAAATGCAGTTGACAACAGAATACCAAATATCTGCTGACACCCTTCAAAAAATATATATATACTCTATGAAAACTTAGATACTAAAAAGCTTAGTCAAAATACATCAACTGCTAAAAATATTTACGATACAGGCAAGCAAGGTTAAACAAATGCGAATGAATTGGCATTAATTGCCAATGAAAAGGTATGTCTATGATTACAACAGCAGGATGCAAAATGGAAATAATTATTGCTTATTTTAGACTCAAAAAGGAATAATAAATGGTTGTGAATTCCAGTGCAAAAATGCGGTATCTCCGTCCACGCGACAGAGATCAGACATCCTGAAACTCCAACAAATAACCTGTCTCAATTAACATATGCCAATGGAAACAGTCTATAACTATATTTACTCCAACAAATATGCCTTATTCTTTGCATTCTTCTTTCAATATTATATTCCTCTCTCTCTCTCTCTCTCTCTCTCTCTCTCTCTCTCTCTCTCTCTCTCTCTCTCTCTCTCTCTCTCTCTCTCTCAAGTCCAGGACCTTGTGATTGTATTGCATGCCAGGCAACAATGGAAGCTTTGATGGCTCCGTCCACTAAGGGAACCAATCATCCCAACCTGAATACCCGGGCAACTGATTCTCCTCAAACCACCTGAGACCATCTGGCGGCCCAACTACCAGATTTTCAGCCAATTTTACTCTTTGAGGCACACGAATCCTCATCTCCTGAATAGGACACCTGAAGACCTGCCAATTACCACGTTAGGGTGGCAGCTACTGTTCGGGGAAGGCCTTTGACAGGATTACGTAACTAAATGTGTACGTATGTGTTTACGAACATGGAAACTTGGCTCTTACACGTTTCATATTACAGTGCAGTTTTTACATTACTCAAGCCACGAGTGGGAGAGGATTTAGCGCTGTACTCTACATTTCGGGAAAACTAATGAAATGCCACGATAATATATTAGAACAGAACAGTAGTGAAATAGAAATTCCAATTCAAGCTTGGTTTACATTTAAAGGAAGAATTAATGGTCGTGAAATCGGATGTTAAAAAAAAAACACCATAACTGTCCATGCAACTGGGGTGTGACTAAACATCCCAAAACACCTGCAGATATCTATCTCAGTTAACAGCTACCAACAGAAGCCAAACATAAAACTAAAATTTCTTTATCCATTTCATATTGCTCTTTATGTTATTCTGTCAATGTAAACGCCCCCCTCTCTCTCTCTCTCTCTCTCTCTCTCTCTCTCTCTCTCTCTCTCTCTCTCTCTCTCTCTCTCACCGGGACCTTAATATCGTATCGCATGAGAGGCAACAATGGAAGCTTTGATGCCTCCGTCCACTAAGGGAACCAATCATCCCAACCTGAATACCCAGGTAACAGACTCTCCTCAAACCACCTGAGACCATCTGGCGGCCCAACTGCCAGACTTTCAGCCAATTCCACCCTCTGAGGCACACGAACCCTCATCCTCTGAATAGGATACCTGAAGACCTGCCAATTACCACGTTACGGTGGCTGCTACTGATCGGGGAAGGCCTTTGACAGGATAATGTAACAATATATTCATATGTATCTATGAACCACATACTTATACATACATACACACATATATATGTGTGTACATATATATATATATATATATATATATATATATATATATATATATATATATATATATATATATATATATATGTACACACAAACATTTAATGCTGTACTAATACATTTCAGGAAACCTAAAACTTGACTATAGTCTCTCAGGTAGGCTATTTCAAGTAACCTTCCCTTTTAAAACAATGTGAATAAAATACAGGACTTTCTTTGTAGCTTATTAGTCAGCGTGATTCTCATAGTGATAAGTCAGCTGTCGTTTGACTACAGTTCATAACAGAGCAATTTAAATGAAATCTTAACAAAATTATCTTCTGCCAAAATTTAAAAATATAAATAATGAAAACAGATAGTAAAAAATCCTAATTGTATATATCAACTGAAAAACAATAACTCCGTAAGGAGTAAGCAAGGTTGAACAAATGTAAATGAAGACGCACTAACAGCCGGCGAAAAGCAATTCTTGCTGTTATAAAAATCTAAAGAATAACAAATGATCGTGATTCCGATGCAAAAACAATGACTCAGTCCAGTGCGACTGGAGTGAAATCAGACTTCCCGAAACGCCTACAAATATTTTAATTCAATTAACAGTTGACAATGGAAGCCAAAATCATTCAACATTTTCTCCAACCGTTTCGTCTTGTTCTTTGCATTCTTCTCGAATATAATATTCCTTCCTTCCTTCCTTCCTTCCTCTCTCTCGATCTTGCGATCCTACTGCATGCGAAGTAAGAATGGAAGCTTTGATGGTGCCTGCCCACTAAGGGAACCAATCATCCCAGGATGAATAAACAGGCAACAGATTCTCCTCGAACCACCTGATACTATCTGGTGGCCCAACTACCATACTTTCAGCCAATTCCACTCTCTGACACACACGAATCCTCATCCCTTGAATAGGATGTCTGAAGATCTGCCAATGACCATGTTACAATGACAGCTACTGTTCGAGGAAGCCTTTGGCAGGGTCACGTAATTTGACACTGGAAACTCGATATATACGAGTATATATATGTATGTATGTATGTATGTATGTATGTATGTATGTATATATATGTATATATATATGTATATATATATATATATATATATATATATATATATATATATATATATATATATATATATATATATATATATATATATATATATATATATATATATATATATATATATATATATATATATATATATATATATATATATATATATACATATATATATATATATATAATATATATATATACATATATATAATATATATATATATATATATATATAATATATATTATATATAATATATATATATATATATATATATATATATATATATATATATATATATATATATATATATATATATATATATATACTTACGTTCTGGGGTCTGTTGGAGGAATGTACAGAGATTTCTTATCATAAACTGCCTTAAGGGGCCAACAGATAGCACCCAGAATGCAAATAACAGACGGGAAAAAGGATGACCTACCTCAATATCATCAGTAATTAACCAGGGAGTAGAAGGTCGCCATGGGAAATGAATATCAGATAACGTTAAACTGAATTTATTTACAGATGAAGTAGTCAAGAAATTAATCTGAATAGGCTGCTAATACAGAAAGCAAGCTCATATGTGAAATCAAATTAGGCAATGCGTAGCAAATCTCTGAATATAAAAGGTGAATACAGCGAGAATGACTCAGGCTCTCTTGTGCGCAATGGGATGAAGTGGACGGATTAGTGCCCCGGGACTTCGATTCAGGAAATTCTTGCTTATATCAGAAATGGCAGTACTTCTAAGTGGAATTGACTCACAAGGCTGGGACTGGCCGCTTGGGAGCAGAGTAGCAGGATTTCTGGATGAGAATTCCAGGTTAGCATTCAAAACAAGGAGTTTCTCTGGCACTAAATTAACTAGGCTCCATGGAGGAATTGATCAACTAAATTTAATTAGCCCTTGGTAACACTATGGAGGGAGTAATCTAATTCTGATCAATGAGTTAATTTAATTGGAGCTTAGGGGCGAACCATGGGCTGCTTTGTTGGTAGGTTTGATTTAACAAAGGGGGCTTTGTTTAGGAGAATGGAAAGTTGGAAATATTGAAAATATGGAGAGAAGTTCACGAGAAGAGACCTTAACTGGCGAGGGATCGCGTTCCCAGACATACCTTAACCTGTTCTGTGCAGAGCTCTTGCAAGATGCAGTGGGTATTCTGGCGACTGCATTCGCGTCTTGGGGTATTTTTGAGTTGAACACAAAGGTATAGGTCGAATCTGAAAGCAATTCCCGAAGCCAGTAACAGGTTCATACAGTAAGAGGTCTTATAGCTAAGTCCCTAAGGTTCGAAATAGTAGCCCCCTAAATCCCGCATTCGCCCCTGAGTTTAACCATTCTGCCAACCCCCAGAACACGTGATGGGGGGACTAAGGAGCGGTATTGTTGTACCCCAAAATCGGGTGACCTGGGCGACTAGGCCTACCTCTGTTCAAAGCTGTCATGGCGTCTCCTTCCCGCCGCTAATTTCCCACTCAAAGCTGAGACTGAGAGACGAATTTTTGAAAATACGGAAGAATATATATATAGTGCTTCACGTTGCAGAGCCGCATTTACATTATTCAAGCTGCTGGTGGGAAAAATTTAAGAGTTGTGCTAATACATTTTGGCCCACCCTAATACTACTGTGAGGGAATTTACTGCTATGATAATACATTACGAGAGATCTTATGGAGTGCTACGCTTTAAATGTTCCGCTTTGATACCAACATAGAAGAAAGAATGATTTTATGGTCTTTAGTTCTCTCTCTCTTATAATCTCTCAGCTATCGAAGTAACCTTTCCTTATAACAAAACGACTATGAAAAAATTATTTTTAGCTAGTTGGTGAAAGTGATTTTCGGTTTGGCAAATCTTATGCTATTTAAGTAGCATAACTAAATTCCACCGTCCAAATTATTTATAACAGAACATTTTTTGAAAAGGCAATTTTCAAAATATCTGCTGCTATAATCTAACAAGTTTACAAAGTCGTAACGATGACATCTTTATTTTGGTGTCATTGGTATTGCATGAGAAAATACCCGAATTTAGTAGAAATACATTACTGATAACCAAAAAAATAAAACTACATCCCTCCATATTTTTAAGTCAAAAATGGTCAACTGAACCTTTGGGTTAAAAGGAAAAACATAAATAAAAAAATAAAATGCACCAAGGTGAATGTACATAAGGAGCAACAGAGTAACCTGCACTGTCAGTTCCGGACTGCAAATAATTCTCCCGATTTGACTTGAAAAAAATAATTGAACCAGTTCATGAACAACTGGAGCTGAGAGGAAGCACGTTACGTTTCTGGAGGGCTGAGTAGTAAGATACATCGATGATTATCATTAAAGCGTAAAGTACCGGGTCTAGTAGCTGTTGACTGACAGTTGCAACCACAGATGGATTATCAACAACGATAAAAACAAGCAAATACAAGAGTACAATACTAAGATCTATTTTTAGAGTCGATATCTTTCTTTCTTTCTTTCTTTAATCTTCAGCTAAAAACCACTATGGACAGAGTCAACAGACTACAAACCCACGAGGGCTCCAAAATGAAATCAGCCTGCAGAGAGGGAAATAGGAAAAAGTGATAAATAAATAGATATGAATGAACAGAAAATGAAACCGATACACTTGAAATTCAGTAGACTTCAGCAGAGAACATGAATGAATTTGCTCCTCGCTTAAATATTTGATTACCATAATGCTGGTAAGGAAGCGAAAGCCTAGATATAAAGAGAATTACTCCAATCCTTTTCAATGGAGACGAGAAGTTTACATTTAGAAAATGAAATTATTCTTGCCCGTTTCCCTTTCCAGCCATTCCTTAGAAAGTAAAGATTTCAAATGGAAGAGCAGACAGAGGATCTATTAATTTTCATTTTGACCAAAAGTGATCGACGTGCAGGTGGTCGCTGATAGAAACGAATTTATGCTTCGCTCTCTTTTCTAGGGAAAATGCGAAACTCAGCAAGGAAACGGAATTAAGAACCAATATCTCGACCAGTAACTCTACCCACTGTCCCCCAGAGAGAGAAGATCAACGACAAAATTTTGCGAATATTCCTAAAAGCACAGTCCAAGGGCCACAGATGGCGAGTTATGAAAGGAATGAGAGGAGCAGGTGCATGAATATGAAGTAAAGGGGCAAGATTATAATCACATGGCCTCGGCAACAGACTAAATTATTATTATTATATATATATATATATATATATATATATATATATATATATATATATATATATATATATATATATATATATATATATATATATATATATATATATATGTTAGTCTGAAATACAAATAGATTTTTTTAGTTTTATCACACTTCAAGTTTTGAATGAGAATGACCATGGGGTACTTCTAAAGCAAATAAATTTATAACGACAAATGCCTATCTTTTTAATCCTTAACCCTTAGATACGAAATCATTCATAGAAAGAATGAATCCTAGAGAGAGAGAGAGAGAGAGAGAGAGAGAGAGAGAGAGAGAGAGAGAGAGAGAGAGAGAGAGAGAGAGAGAGAGAGAGAG
Source organism: Macrobrachium rosenbergii (assembly GCF_040412425.1). Taxonomy (NCBI): domain Eukaryota; kingdom Metazoa; phylum Arthropoda; class Malacostraca; order Decapoda; family Palaemonidae; genus Macrobrachium; species Macrobrachium rosenbergii. The sequence goes on from NC_089746.1 coordinate 41,102,930, forward strand.
AGAGAGAGAGTAAATAAATGAATTAGAGCAGTATTTCCCAACCCACGCAGACATTTAACTTTTAGTCTTGAGCGCTGCAGTCTGAACGTTAAAAGCGACCTAATGCACTTCATGCAGTCCCGCCAGCTCAGTAAGAATTCATAATAACCGCTCTTCTCAAATTCTCTCACGTTAAACCACTTAACAGATATTCTATAAGAGGATACCAGCAAACAGCTTGCAGTAATCTGACCTTTCAGGAATGAGCAATGACCGAGTCCATGTCTCAAATACCCTGCCCTCATGTAGGTACAATTTCTTTCCCTACTTTAAAAAATAAAGACATTACATGGGCAAAGTGTAAACTTATCTGATCAAGCACTACTCTTGCTCCTTTGTTTTTCATTTTGCTTTAATTCATGTAATATTTCCTTGCTGTTTTTTTTCGAATAAGAGTTTTCTTATTTCTTGGAAGCTCGCTTTAAGCTTGCTTTAAAAGAAGTGATCTGTTGGACTGGACTTGTGCCATTAATATATGCTTTAATATATTCATTTTTCAGAACAATGGCTCTCAGTTGGATTCCAGTTATGAAAATTCGGTTATGAAGCTAACACTTGGGCACTTTTAGCCAGTCAGTGCTTAAGCCAGTGAAAAGTGGGAGCTGGACTGCCTAGAAAGAAAGACTGAAGAAAGGGAGCGGTATGAAGGTGAAGTACCGACAAGTGGGTGCAGCAAACGACCTTTTGTAATGCCTGTCATTTGGTGATGAAGGTGACAGATTTTCCGCCGTCGTCCAGTTCGAGTCCTGCCAATCTCAAGGCTGGCCTTATATAAGTTTCGGGACAGTAAGTGACGGCCCTAGAATCGATATTTTTTGTCCAAGCCAATCTCTATTACCGTCATTTGCTTACGAAATAAATACACCATTATAATATCTACTCACAGCAACAAAAGGCGCCGCCACTCTGGTTGCTATGTTATCTCAATGATCCAGATCAGGAATATGGTAGGTGGTTTCTAACCTTGACTATTATCAAGGCCAAGCTTTTAATGTAGCCCCCTTTATCGTACCTATAAACTAGTAATTAGGTCATTTAGCTTTACAGCGGTCTTCGGGAACTGATAAGCAGCTATCAGATCACTTAACGCTGGTAGTAACGCAACTAGGGTGCAGGCAGGATGTGTACCCGGTTAGCGACCTTGGTTGCAAGGGACGTTGTCACATGTAAGCTTAAGCGTGTTTCTCGGTTAGATAGCATCTCCCTTAAGGCTACGTTACAGTTCTTCATCACCCGATCATGATGAGAGAGACTTATCTACAAGAGAGAGAATGGGAATGCCTTGTCATTACACGAGTGTTCTGATATTTCATCTGATTCAAGTGCCTCGTTTGTCACAGCATTGTTATACAGTTCTTACTTTTTTTTTCTTTGTGTGCTTGGGAAATTAAAATGTCACATCTGCAACATGCAACAATCTCTAGTAAATTTTCAAGGAAGCTGTGACAGACTTATGCTTTATTTTTCCTTCGATTTTTGTGCCCATATGATAAAGATCAAAATTGTTTTCCCAACTCTCGTGACCCCAGTTTTGGAGCAACATACAATAGCTTACTTTAGCGACACATTCTAAAATTGAGCGAATCTACGTTGGCAAAGGTTTGCTCAGACCGACTCTGCTCATGTACTTGTTCAGTAATCCACGTTCGTGTGTGACTTGTCTTTATGACTTGCATTTCACTATCTGCTGGGGAAGCAAGCACGATATTCAGCTATTCATACAAACAGCGGGATGACTGAAAAATCTGATGGGTCATTTTGCAATTAGAATTCAGTGTACAATTCACGTTTGTGTAACAATGCCAAAAATTTCAGTCTAGCAATCAGTAGAACGGCGTTTGATGTGTTTCGCACTTTTCAGCCAACATTTTGTTATTGTGTCCTTAAGACTTCAGATTGATGCAAAAAGTGATCGATTAATTCGACTAAACGATTTACTTCCTCTTGAAAGCAAGTAAATTATGGCTCCATCGAGCATACCCGGTTCATAGTAAGCACGCAAGTAAAGTCTACAAAATTTATTCAGCGCTGTTGTAAGCATCCATTCTATATTTGCAATTTAGCTAAGGTCCTTATTGGAGGAAAAACAAGTATCTCACGTGTTGAAAAGATTGCTCAGATAACCTGAATTAAAAACATACTTAAACTTGAAATTCCCATTCATAGTCCAGCAGAGTTCTTTAAGATCAATTATGCTGTTTAACTTGACTGGTTCAGTCACCCCTTCCAGCTGTAGTCCAGTTAGTCATCACTTTTCGGTAATATAGCGTAAAACTAGATTGTGAGAATACGGAGGGATCAAACAATTAAAATCATGTTTATGGTATAATATTTGCAAAACTCGAGTGCTACCCAGCCAAGAATTTTAGACTTTCAGCATAACGCATAAAAAGTTAGGTCCAACTGAAGCAGTGCTACGGACTAAACGTTTTAACAAATTGCCATGCGACAGTCTTGTATACTTGGCGGGTATCCTCTAAGTTTAATGACCGAAACTGAAGATTTCACCCTTCTAATAAATAAATAACATTTATTTGGTCAATCGTACTCATCCAACCTATATATACAGTAAGCAATCGTAACATAGGTCTATCTTTATTAACATCTGTAATGTACAAAAGATAATTGCTGATTTTAATACTGATATTACGCAATATCAAGCGATATAGTTACGAAAGATGAACTCCTTAAATATATTACAAATGTGGTGCTCGATATGGAATATTTAAAATAAAAAAAGATGTCAACGTGAATATTATTCACGTAACCATTCGTAAGTCGGCAACAAGCGCTCATATATTTTCAATAAGCCTTTTGGAATTGTTAGTAAACACTACGATCGCAGACCATAAATATTTGAGCTCGAAATGAATAGCCAACAGTTGCCAGAGATTAATCCGACAGTCCAGCAGTGCGGTTTGTTGTTACGATGTTTGTTTTTATATATAAGTTTTTTCTAAACCAGATGCATGTCTGCGTTAATACAACATAATGAATGTACACCAGATAGATAGATAGTCATCTGATGACGGTCATAATTCAAAGGATAAATGTGTTCTCGTGACAGCGATACCCAACGAGTCAGATTATCCTATCTTAAGAAAATTATTATGCAAAATGAGTTATGGTTCGTAAGCAGTGTTTTAATGTTACGAGTTATCCTGCCATGTGTTATCGAGAGTACCAATTTGTGAGAAGGCTTATACATAGCCGAAGACGAATTGCGCTTGGGAAATCTGATTGTATCGGGTTACACGGTTTAGCTCTGATTGAAAATATCGAATTTTTCCAACAAATTCTATCCAATTTAGTATAGTGAATACTTTTTGCGGTACTATCGTGTCCCTTCTCGCGGCTGCTTGCTGCACTTCGTTCTACAATCGAACATATCCTTTTTTCGAGTTTAAAATAAGCTACCGGGAGACACTAACCGGCCACCAAGATGACCACGCCTCTTGCAACGGCGGTGGGTTTTTTCTCCCCTTCGCACTTGGTATTATGGTAGTGTTGAGAAGATCAATTGACTTTGTTATTGTGGATGGTGCGTCGTAACTGACTCCAGGAAGTAAGACAAATCTCCTATACCGGGTGGATGGAAATAAATATGATCCCAAAGGAACGCAGCTGGTTCAGTATGATAGAATCCTGTACCAGGCCTTCATTATTCCGTTGATAACAGCAATGGGACACTGAACAACTTAATTTATTAAAGACTTAATTTGCCTATCGTGACTATTTCCCTTTAGATTGGTATGTACGATTTTGTGGGGAAATTGTATATGCAATGGATTTTTGTACATAACTGATGGTAAAGATTTTATTTAGCACTGGCACCTACACCCAGAAAGTAGAATGTATCTCGCTGATGCGCGTAACTAGAGTTGACTAAGTCTTCTACAGACGTCCAAAGTTAATCGTAAGGGAGACTGCCGATAACATGTACTAGAAAATTATGACAACCACATTTTAAATACTTGGCAAAACACTTTTAAATGAACCTTTTTAAATAATCATAAACCATAACATAATTCTAAAGCCGTCTTTTCTAAGCAACTGCAACAATAAGTGAAGAGGAAGACAAGGAATATGAGAATGGAGAGGAAGGGGAATGTCTGGCATGGAGAGTGCAAAGACTGTAAGAAAGGGCCTGAGGAGGAATATGAGGGAGGTAAGGAAGAGGAATATGAGGGAGGTACGGAAGAGGAATATGAGGGAGGTACGGAAGAGGAATATGAGGGAGGTACGGAAGAGGGATGTGAGGTAGGTAAGGAAGAGGAATGTGAGGGAGGTAAGGAAGAGGAATATGAGGTAGGTAAGGAAGAGGAATATGAGAGAGGAACGGAAGAGGAATATGAGGGAGGAACGGAAGAGGAATATGAGGGAGGTATCGAAGAGGAATATGAGGGAGGTAAGGAAAAGGAATATGGTGACGGTAATGAAGAAGGAATATGAGGGAGGTAAGGAAGAGGAATATGAGGGAGGTACGGAAAAGGAATATGGGAGAGGTACAGAAAAGGAATATGGGAGAGGTACAGAACAGGAATATGGGAGAGGTATAGAACAGGAATATGGGGGAGGTAAGGAAGATGAATATGGGAGAGGTAAGGAAGAGGAACATGAGGGAGGTGAGGGAGGTAAGGAAGAGGAAGAGTAATATGGGGGAGGTAAGGAAGAGGAATATGGGGGAAGCAAGGAAGAGGAACATGAGAGGGGGTTAAGGAAGAAGAGTATGAGAGAAGTACAGAAGAGGAATATGAGGGAGATAAGGAAGAGGAATATGAGGAAGGTAAGGAAGAGGAATATGAGGGAGATAAGGAAGAGGAATATGAGGGAGATAAGGAAGAGGAATATGAGGGCGGTAAGGAAGAGGAATATGAGGAGGTAAGGAAGAGGAATATGAGGAGGTAAGGAAGAGGAATATAAGGAAGGTAAGGAAGATGAATATAAGGGCGATAAGGAAGAGGAATATGAGGAAGGTAAGGAAGTGGAATATGAGGGAGATAAGGAAGAGGAATATGAGGGAGATAAGGAAGAGGAATATAAGGAAGGTAAGGAAGAGGAATGTGAGGAAGGTAAGGAAGAGGAATGTGAGGAAGGTAAGGAAGAAGAACATGAGGGAGGTAAGGAAGAGGAATATGAGGGAGGTAAGGAAGAGGACTATGAGGGAAGTAAGGAAGAGGACTACGAGGGAGGAAAAGAAGAGGAATCTGGGGAGAGAAGAGGGAAGGAGGAAAAGAATAATCTGGGAAGGTAGGGAAGAAATTTGAGGAAGGTAGGGAAGAATTTGAGGAAGGTAAGGAAGAGAAATATGAGGGAGGTAAAGAATAGGAATATGAGGGATGTAAGGAAGGGGAATATGGGGGAGGTAAGGAAGAGGAATATGAGGAAGGTAAGGAAGAGGAATATGAGGGCAGTAAGGAAGAGGAATATGAAGGTGGTAAGGAAGAGGAATATGAGGGTGGTAAGGAAGAGAAATATGAGGGAGGTAAAGAATAGGAATATGAGGGATGTAAGGAAGAGGAATATGGGGGCGGTAAGGAAGAGGAATATGAGGGCGGTAAGGAAGAGGAATATGAGGGCAGTAAGGAAGAGGAATGTGAGGGCAGTAAGGAAGAGAAATATGAGGGAGGTAAGGAAGAGGAATATGAGGGAGGTAAGGAAGAGGAATATGGGGGAGGTAAGGAAAAGGAATGTGGGGGAGGTAAGGAAGAGGAATATGAGGGATGTAAGGAAGAGGAATATGGGGGAGTTAAGGAAGAGGAACATGAGGGTGGTAAGGAAGAGGAAAATGAGGGTGGTAAGGAAGAGAAATATAAGGGAGGTAAAGAATAGGAATATGAGGAATGTAAGGAAGAGGAATATGAGGGAGGTAAGGAAGAGGAATATGGGGAGATAAGGAAGAGGAATATGAGGGTGGTACGGAAGAGGAATATGAGGACAGTAAGGAAGAGGAATATGAGGGTGGTAAGGAAGAGGAATATGAAGGAGGTAAGGAAGAGGAATATGAGGGAGGTAAAGAATAGGAATATGAGGGGGGTTAAGGAAGAGGAATATGAGGGTGGTAAAGAAGAGGAATATGAGGGTGGTAAAGAAGAGGAATATGAGGGAGGTAAGGAAAAGGAATATGAGGGAGGAGGACTATTATGTAAGAGGAAAAAGTGGGGAGAGTATGACGGAGGGAAGGAAAGGAAATATAAAAGGCCGGGAAGATGAATAGGGAAGGTAGGAAGAGGAGCAGGAAAGGTAGGAAGAGGAGGAGGAATAAGACTGAGAAGAGGAGGAATAGATAGATGAGAATCAGGAGCAAGCAACTGTGTCATTGGTAAGGAAGTCTACCTGTGGGGAGCAATACATTTGCCTGAACCCTAATCCGAGTTGATTTCGGTGGATTTCATCCACCAGAACTCACCGGATTCTACGGCTATTAACCAGAATATCCGCGAAACCATTCCATCACTGACATTATTCCGTTAGCTCTTCAAAGTAGTGGAGGCAAGGTTGGTTTACCACGTTAATTACTCCGTTCTACCTCCCTAGCATAACCATCATTCGACCAGATTTCGTTCCGGATTTCCTGCCCAAAAACTCACTCTCTCTCTCTCTCTCTCTCTCTCTCTCTCTCTCTCTCTCTCTCTCTCTCTCTCTCTCTAAGACTGATATCATAGCTACAAGAAACAGATCGGTTAAATAATATTTTTCTTCACCGTACATTCTTCCGAGTTGAATGCTGGTTAGAAATCAGATTTATTGCACGTGTATTCTAGTAATGCTTTTTTACTAGGCAAATTCAGTTCAATGCAGCCATGAGCCATAAAAAACAGCCTTATTTAAAAACGCCACGAAGATTGTCTTATATGTTTTATAACTGCCTAACCCAGCAAACTAACACACTAAAAAATGTAGTGTAAGAAAAACTCCCGAAACATGCAAAAACAGAAAGAAAATCACGTGGCATCAAAGGCATCGAAGGCTGCAAGCTATATATCATGCAAGCAATTATCGTGGATAATGTTACTTGTCTAATAGGTCAAGCTATCAGATTATGACAGGGAAAGTGAGGACCTTATTAACGCGATTGACATTTAAATCCGTAATCTGAATGCTCTTCACTGAAAAATCCCTTTGATGTATAGATGAAGCTCTTACAAATTACCAGGTGACTAAAGCACTAAATTTTGAACAAAATGACACCTATGGTAAATATTTCATACTTGTCAGCGCACAATTACTATAGTATGTCCATCTCCTCACCAGCGAGGACCAGTGGTTCAGCTGAAATGTCATAATTTTGAGTTTAACTGAACTCTCACTGCTGAGATAACTAAATAAACAATTTCTTTAAACCTGGCGTATGTAGCTTTTTTTTTTTTAGTCAGTCCACAAAACAGCCTTCGCTGGCCAAAATATATCCATAGTAAATCCACATACACCTGTTTAAAACTGACATTTTAATCGGCTTAACTTTCAATGCATTTAAGACAAACTGGTCGTTGTGGTTTACTTCCTAGTGTTACTCATTCTGCATTGTGATATGCAATATCGTTATGGGATCTCTGGCACCACGAGTGTCAAGAACTCTGAAGAAGACCCGTAATTACTATAATTAATGGCCGGCGCTTAATACTAATGGTGGCATTAGGATGATCATTTTAGAAATGGTGGGAGATCAGACATTTGTATTACAACACATTAACCATAGTGCTATGTCCCTACCGCGAGCGCAGGGATGCATAAATACAACTTATATTAAGTTATATTTTTATATTTGTTAGTTACAGTAAATTGCTTGTGTGCATTTCAAGCAGTGGGCAATGAACGCTAATTTATAATACTATCGACCTGCTATCAGCGAAAACGACAAAGATATGACCATTGAAAGCGGAGGGTAATTTGCATCTCACAAGAACAGGAAAAAATTGAAAAATTAATAACAATAAAACGCGTAAAACTCAAACCATTGAGCCAAAACCAACGAATAGTTTGTCCCCTTCACAGTAGTTAACAAATCCGAAATCACAGAATGATTTCATTATGTTTTATGGCAAAAAATATATCAAAAATATATTTGACGTTGAAAACATTCATCGATTTTGTGGGCAAGGATCTGGTTGCCCCAGTTGTTGTTAGTTTCGTGAAAATCGGGCAGAAACATAAAATAACAATCATAATATTTCACGATTGCTGAAACATTCTAATATATATCGTCACAAGTGATTTCTAATATATATTTACCCAACTAAATCTCATCGGTGCTCGGCAGAATTGTCCATTTTCACCTTCAAATATTCATTAACAATCGATCTATAGCACAGGTGGAATCAGATCATATTTATCTTGGGTTTAATGGACAAAAACAAAAAATCTATCAACAAAAACAATACGCAAAAGAAGTAATGTCAACTCCAGTTCCATAATCGGGTCAACACCAAGTTCTAATCACTCATTACCTATAGCGAATACGTTAAAATCCGTTTCACAGTTCTCATTAAATCCTCCTCCAAACGTACACAGATCTGCAAGCAAATCCTAACGTAGATATAACTTGCTTGGGCAAGAATTAACAAAGTCATATCACTACAAATTAAAATCCAATCTAATACGTCTTGTCCATGTGGCAACATATGCTAATTAATCTTTAACTTACCGGAACACTGATATTTTTAATATAAAATTAAATCACGTGAATTACTAAGAATTAACGCTATGTTCGGTTAGATTTGCCGTAATTATATGCAAGAGTAAACAAAATTAAATCCACTAAAGCCTTCCAAATACCTTGACAGTATCAAGGGGAATGACGAACAATAGTTTTCCGCAAAGTCCTGAGTGTACGATAACCAAACATAATAACGAATTTGAGAGCAGCTGATCTTACCTTATGCCAGGTTCCACACTCCACACTGTTGAGCAAAGAAAATTATTAAGATCCCCTCGACTGCAGGACTTGCACAATCCATAATACTGCTTATCACCCATCCCTCACGTCAATCATCGTAATCACGTAGTAGGCCTACGTGGCTACAATTTCTTGGAAATGAAAATCCGCGCACACAGAAACGTTTGTTCACCACAACGGGACACCTCTTAAACATCGACTGAAACGTTCAAGTTTTTATGCTGGAACTAAAGGAGTTCAAATGACAGGCCTCTGTCAAGTACGGGCAGACAATGAACTGACGCGTGAACGAAATCGCAGCAGAGTCAATCAGGCAATTCCCTCTAATAATCGAGCAGCTCGTCGAAGTGGCCTTTCGCTGTTTGGTCTCCTGTTCGCTCGTTCTGTAGAAGCTGTCCCTCACGGAATATTGTCTTGTTAAGTTTTGATGAAAACAAAACCCATTTCCATTCACCATCTGGTAGAGTTTTTATGGAGGCCCTTTTGCCAAACCTCACTGGCGCCATCCCGTGAATAACTTTTTCTTTTGTTACTGATTTCAATATATGTATAATCTTTCTCAAATATATAGTCTTTACATCCTTTAGCTCATAGGGCATCTTACTGAAAAGTCTGAATACCCTGTATTCGAAGGTTATCTTATGCCTTTGTGCATCTGGCCTCTTTAATTTTTGTCCATGCTCCTGTACGCAATGATACTTACAATGGTACATTTTAGTACATGGATCCATTTTTTTGTGTGTGTGTGTTTATGAATTTCAATAGTTAGATATCTCACTCACTGAATGTTCAAAAGGCAGACCTCAGTATAATACCTCTTTCAAATTTCAGATTTCTTTATGTTTCATCACTCTACCTTTCATACATTAATAAAGCCTTATTAAGGCAAGGGTAAAGAAAAATCACAGAAAATAGCTTTCGTTTTAATTAAATCCAATTCGTAATCATTTTTGCCAATTAGGATATTAAAAAAAATATAAAAGAAAACTGTGCTGCACGAATCAAATCACAAAAAACTTCTACCATATAGCCAAGAAGTGTACAGATCGTTCTAAGTAGGTTTCACACGAATTTCGGTAAATTTTGATTTTACAACATTTAATAATTCATGTGCAAAGTAAGAGATGTAGAAAATAACAAGACACAGACAAGCGAAAATAAAAGATACTGACATCTGTAGATTTAGCCTCATTTCTTCCGATATCCTCCTTGCAGTGTTCGTCATTGTGGTCGGTCCTGTAACAGAATTGGGTAAAAAACAGTTATTCAGATGTACAAATATACAGAAGTGTCACATCAACTGGCTGCCGATTATATCACTAAAAGGAAGGCCCGCTAATACACACATGCACGAGAGCCTGCCCACACGCACACAGTACAAACATGCGCAATATATGAATATATACATGTATATATGTGTGTGTTTAGATATATACATACATACATGATCATATATATATATATATATATATATATATATATATATATATATATATATATAATTTGTTTGTATATAACCATCAACGCATCTTTTCTCCTTAGAATATTTTGAGATGAAGTTGCGTGGCCCATGACCCTTATAAATATTTTTACCTTTCCAAGGAATCGAACGTTGACCCTTACGTGGTTGAGGTAAATTTTAAGACCAGCTGACTGTCAAGTTCCAATTATACTTTTAAAAAGATGACACCAAAAGGGTATAGTACAGTCATCTGGTTATTACTAGGTCTTAAGAATGAAGTTGCTCGCCAGTGCTCTATTCTGGGCCGACGGGTAGGTGGCAAGCCAGGACTGAACCAGGGCTTTGCAAATGGATGTATTTATGTGTGTGTGTGTGTGTGTGTGTGTGTGTGTGTGTGTGTGTGTGTGTGTGTGTGATCCAGCACAACTCTGAAACCCACTGAGAAATTTCAACAAACTTGGTATACATATGACTTACCATCTAGAAAAGAATACTGTGGGGGTAAGACATCACTGTCACCAAAGGGGTGGGGGGTGGGGGTGGGAGGGTTCCCTGAAACGGGGCTGGTTCTGCCCGTAGACTTAGTAACTAAATAAACTCACGAAGTTATCATACCTCATTTCAGTATACATATGAATTACTATGTGGAAAATAATACTGTGGGGGTTAAGACATCACTGGCACCAAAGGGAGTCGGGGTGGGAAAGAGATGACATGTACAAATAACCGAAAATGACAGATATTAGTGTCTAATCCATAGTTTTCGAGGTCGCTGAAGTGAATGGTGATACTCCCGATGCCCTTTGAGTCCAAGTTCAGCCCCAATAGGAAGGCGGGGTGAGAAGGGATTAAGTATAAAATGTCTAAAATGCTGAGGAAAAGTAACTGAAGTAACTATCTTAACAAGAGAGAGAGAGATTTTATTGGTTGTCTTTTGAGTTTTCCCAGGCACATAGTATATATATATATATATATATATATATATATATATATATATATATATATATATATATATATATATATATATATATATATATATATATATATATATATATATATATATATATATATATATATATATATAAATGGATATGTGTGTGTTCCAGCATAACTCTGAATAGCATTGAGCAATTTCAACAAACTTGGTATACGTAATTATGACTTAACATCTAGAAAAGAATACTACGGAGGTAAGACATCACTAGCACCAAAGAGGTGGGAGTGGGAAGGCCTTCCCTCAGACAGGGCTAGTTCTGCCCACCAGACTTAGTAACTAAATAAACTCTACAGGTTTACCATACCTCATTTCGGCATATATACGACTTACTATCTGGGAAAGAATACTGTGTGGGTAAGACATCACTAGCACCATAGGGGTCGGGGTGGGAAGGGATGACATGTAAAAATAACAGAAAACGACAGATTACTGTCTAATCTATAGTTTTCGAGGTCACTGAGATGAACAGTGACACTCCTGATACCATTTAAGTCCAAGCCCCAACAGGAATGGGGGTGGTGGGAAGGGCTGAAATATAAAATGTCAAAAATGCTGAGCAATGTAACTGAAGCAACTATCTTAACAGGAAAGGGGAAAGGAGAGAGTGAGAGTGAGAGAGAGAGAAAAAGAGAGAGAGTAGAGATGGTGTTACGGAGGAGAGAGAGAGAGAGAGAGAGAGAGAGAGAGACAGACAGAGAGAGAGAAAGAGAGAGAGAGAGAGAGAGAGAGAGAGAGAGAGAGAGAGTGTTTTAGAGAGAGAGAGAGAGTTTGTGTGTGTCATTCAGTGTAATGTGTGTGTGTGTGGTGTTGTGTCAACTTTTAGGGAGAAAGAGAGAATATTTATACTTGTCATTCAGATATAATCATATAGCGCTATTATATAACTGATATATATATGTTTTATATATATATATATATATATATATATATATATATATATATATATATATATATGTATGTATGTTTTATAAATACATATATATATATGTATGTGTGTGTTGGTGTGCAAGATTGCTATAGTATACTTCCTGGTGAGAATTATACGTCGAAGGTCTCGAAATAAGAGGAGATAATTCCTTGATCAATATGTAACATCAAATCATGGTTTGGAAAAAAAATCCATTCTGCATGTAATCAATTAATCCCTTATTGACAATATAGCTTTTATTAACTGATATTTAGGGCCAAAGTCATTTAAAACCATGCGGTGCTAAACACAGTAATTTTTTTATTTATTTGTACAAATGGTTTCCATTGATATGTCTTTGTCAAGAAGTTTGCACTTGGCCTCATATCCACTTCATCTCCTTACCATAGCTATGAGCACTTTTGGCTCAATCTGAGCCTTTTAACTTATTTGATTGCTTGCACATATTTAATGATATTGACAATATTATAAAGAGAACAATGTGTAGCATACTGCCACATACATCAAAATAGGAGTTTGTACCAATGTATGAAGAATTAGTCAGGAATAAATCTAACTGATTTCGGATGTCAAGTTTAACCAACTCTTCCATAGTGATTTTGTATGCCAAAAAAATATAGGCAAACATACTGAATATCTCTGTAGAAGTATTTAGAAAATAAGTGCAGAATGTTTACAAATGTCCTCCAGTGATAAATACTCATTATTCAGTGTCTTTAGCTGACGGAATTTGGTGCCATAAGATTTTCCACAATTTGAGACTCACACTTCTCAGGGAATCAGAACAAAGCAATGCGAAGGATACGACGTACCTGACATCCAAGCGTTTCATTTTTCGTTCAGTTTAACCACTTCCTCTGCGTGAACCACGACTACCACCACGTCTGGTGCCATTAAAACGCCTGGTCCCATATTTTTCGGCGCTGGTAGTTTCATTGGAGGTGTCACGACGAACTCTGGATATCACCATTTCTCCCTCTGTTGCCTAGGAAGTTTGCAAAGATTATTAAAAGTTTCCAGGAAATGTCCTATCGTACAATAATCTCCAGTGTCTGTAAGAAATGCCTACAAAGTGTGTTATTCAAGAAGTGTTATCATGAGAAAGCAATAAGTCATTACAGCGCTTTTAGAGATAGTCATAAGTTTTATACTATCTCAGGCCCCCTTGATATGCAATAAAAAAGAATATTCTAAAACGTAAAGGCATGGTTAACTATACAATGAAATTCATAAACAATGGATATCATACGATTTACTTAGATGCGGTTAAATAAATTGTTACAAAGGTACTTGAAAGAGGGGACCTCAACAGCCAGGAATCTGCAAATATGTTTCAACAGTGATTGTATAGTAGTTCGGCAGCGATGGTGAACTTCTCTATATGTTTATGAAGCGGCTAATGATATGGAAGTTTTCAACATAAGGGATCCTCCACATTTTAGCTGTTAAAATATATGTCAGTCAGGACCCTTCCGTTATTTTTATCTGGAGCATCATCCCATCAGGGAAACGGCTTGATTTCCAAAGAAAGAATGAAAGAAAGAAAAAATATTTACACACGTATATATTACACACAAATGCACACACTCACATATATACTGTATATATATATATATATATATATATATATATATATATATATATATATATATATATATATGTTTATATATATATATATATAATTTATATATATATATATATATAATTTATATACATATACATATATATGTATATGTACATATATGCACTTAGGAACATTTTACCCCAATGGTCTAGTACTGAACACGGCGAAACACATTTTATCACCATGAGGCTAATATTAACACGACGAAACAGTGTAGATGAATCACTGTTTCGCCGTGTTTAATGCTAGCCCCTCTTGGATCAAACGCTCCTAAGCGAATTGGTGATTTCATGAGTTCCCTGAAAACTTCAGGGACTTGGTGAAATCATTGGTGTCACAAATTTACTGTAACATATATGCAACATTATGCATATATGTATATGTAAACATATATATATGTATATATATATAAATATACATAATTATATATATATATATATATATATATATATATATATATATATATATATATATATATATATATATATATATTAACGACTGTATTTTACAAGTCAGTCATATCTTAAAAATCAGCTCAACTTTGTTAGGTTGTACACAGAGATACTTGGTGAGCTTAGGTGATGCAGTCTCTCTTTCTATCTGTGTGCATGACATATCTAGTTTGCATGCATTGCTGTATCTGTGTATCATGAAACCTCATCAATGCTTGTATGAGTAACAGTGATTTATTGTGTAACTTGTACTACCATCCAATATACAATACATATATATATATAATATATATATATATTCTATATATACATTTATATGCATATATATATAGGTATATATTGTATATTGGGTGGTAGTACAAGTTACGCGATGCTGTGTATCACTGCTGCTCATACAAACACTGATGAGGCTTCACGATACGTAGAAATAACAATGCATGCAAACTAGATATGTCATGGTACACACAGGTAGAAAGAGAGCCCTGCATCATCTAAGCTCACCAAGTATCTCTGTGTACAACCTAACAAAGTTGAGCTGATTTTAAAGATATGACTGACTCTTGTAAAATACAGTCGCTAATGATATGGTCATTGACGTATTCTGAAGAAAGATCTTACCTCTGCCTCATAGGCAATAAGGACGACAAGGACAGCCAGTACTAACAGAACCTTCATGATTCCTCCAAGGGATGCGTCTGCAAAAACCTAAGGCTGCGACTTGGCTCCGTTCTGTCCTACTTCGACTTATATAGCAAAGGCAGTTCTGCTTCAAGGATCAAGAATAAGTCTGAATCTCATGTTTTACTCGAACATACTCGTTTTACGCGAAATTATACGTTTGGAAAGGATTCTTGCTTGAAAATTCATCGATTAAACGGAAATGACTTCACACAATGGGCAATGACGTCACAACAACATTTTTTTGTAATGCCGTTTTCATGCCTCAAAAGGAAAATATTCCACGTAAAATACAGATTTAATATCCACTTTTTGTCTTTAGTTTCTTTTTTACCCTTTTTGCATTTGCAAATGGTTACATGTGCATAATTTTAGTAAGTGAAACGACATGGACGTCTTTGAGTGCCCTGACAGGCGGGAAATCTGGTGAGCAAGAGTTCACACCTCCTAAAAACTGAGGAAAACATACTTTCATAGTTAAAGCGCGGCTTAAGCACCTACATTGAGTAACATTATTCATGAAAAAATATTAGTAATGACATTTTTAGTGCATGAACGTTACAAATGAATTATAAAATGTAATATAATATAAAGACCAACAATGTATCTTCTCCTGACGTCAGGATGACCAAAGAAAAATTCGGAGGCGGGACTGGATGCGTTTCGTCCACGCAACTGGATCAGTCACAGTGCTAATTACATGGCGGATTTTTATCGTGGTGTTTTCTTGCTTCACCGAGTCTTAAGTAACTTCCTGTGAGTGCTATTGTCTGTGCATGATTACGTTTTCTGGGTTTGTTCATGCCTTTCAGTTTTGTGACACAAAGGTTTAGAGTATTCTATAATCATGAATATATATATTTTTTGTACAAGTCTTGGAAATTTTTTATTTAATATTTTCATTTTCCCGTACGTGATTTCTTAAGGACCCATGTAAATTTCAGTTTTAATGAGGTGAATGACTATGAATAACTTTGATCATTACAATAACAGTTTCTGAAATGGAGATACATTACGCCCAGGACAGACAAACGAATACTCTCGAGAATCCCGTGCTCCTCAAAACAAAAAAAAAAAAAAGTTCAGCTCATGTCTACCTTAAACCAGTAACTGATTTCCTTCTCCTTTAATATGCAGCAACTTGCATTTTATGACAACATGGTCGTTAGTGTTCCAACTTCTTAAAATCATAATTTGTAGTTTCCTATTTTATTCCTTGCTCACTTGTGTGTAAGTCTTAGTCATTTGTTATTTAAGACTGAAAATGACTCCCTGCCAACATCTCAAACTTGGGTACCTTGAAATGTAGTAAAAACTAATTTCTTTGTTTCATAACCTTAAGATCAACGAAATATTAATCTGAATTCCAAAACTTTAAGGAACACTACGGTTCTGCGTTCTAACAAATTTTAAAGATGTTCTTAAATACAAATAATTCATTTATAATCATCGTTGTATTACTGTAATACTAACAATGACGAATAGTTTACATAAATAACACCAATACGTCTTTACTGAAGCATTTAGCGTAGCTGAATTTTCCACCTGATTCGGTTCTCTTGAACTGATAAAGAAAAGTCATTCGTCTCTTGCAACATTCAAACATTTCAATAAAGCTAACTTCTGCACTTTTTCCACCGTTCTCTACATTTCATAAAAAGGAAACTACTTTAGATTTTAACAGATATAAAAGTCTATCCCTGATGAATGTATGCATGACATCAGTTTACAACGAAACTCAAAAGAAATGAAAAAGTTACTAAATCTAACTTCGTACGCAAACAAATTTGAATATTTTCACAGACGGCGCTTCTCGTCGGCTTAATTAGATGATTAACTCTGCATCTAATTAGTGACGTGGACTCAAGAAGACAAGAAGCAGGAAATACATTTCACCAGGGATCGTACTGCATTCTCTTTAATCATTTTCCCTGACTGGATAAAGAGTATCCGGAAATAGAACTGCAGTACTTATTAGTAGAATGTCAGTTTTTACAAATTTGTCATCTTATAATTTTAAAGCAGAGGAATACTGAGTGAGTGAAAGAAACATCGACAGTAGGTTAGACCCGAGATTCATTTTAATGGAACTAATACCCTCAATTTATAAAAGGAATAGCATGTTTTTCCCTTCATTGCTGCTTCACAGTTACTTTTGTTATCAGCCAAAGTATGAATATTTGACCTCTTTATTCGTGACATGAATTCTAGTATTTTGGAAAATTAGGATTATTTCCCACCACACCGGAACAGTCATTATGACCAACAAGATGAAAGACATTGTTATGAAAGGAAGCTAGACAGCCATCCGTCATTGGTTTGTGAAATCCCCTAATTTTTTACCCCTGTGTGTTTTTTTACTCGTTATTTTTTTAGTCCTTTTTTACCCCTTGTTATTTTTTACCCTCAATTTTGTTACCGCTTTTTTTAAACCCCTGTTATTTTAACCCCTTGTTATTTTTCACCACCTGTTTTTTTTTTTACCCCCGTTATTTTTACACCCCTCAGGTGTATGCAATTCCCAAGGTGAAGTGAATTCTATATTACTCGCGTTTGAATATTTGTAAGCATGAAATGGCCACGTGCAAATAAAGGGATATTTGGCTGCTTTTACTGCTTCCAACTACTATGAAACTTGTAGTTACTCGAGACTTCTCCTTAAATTTCTAATCAATACTTGCTAAATGATCTCTTCATTTTACGAATCGTTCAATGACACAGATGACATGTAATAATAAATTTTAAAAATTGGTCTAAATACATTTATCTAATCTCGCTCTATCTCTTCAACTCCATTTCCCTTATTTTGTGACGAGGCCAAAATATGTACAGGCTCCAAGACCCTTCCAGGTTTTATTCAAGTTCGTCTTCTCCATTCTTCAAGAGAAAAAATCTCACAAAGGTCCTGTGAATTACTGAACGGAAGATTTAAGGTTTAGAGACAAATCAGTCGAGAACTTCAATTATTCATAGATCCTGAATTTTGCCTCCGTATCTGTGAAGATGCTTTTTTAGTCTTCTGAGAAATGGAAACGAAAACAAACTTGAAAAATAATTGTCTAATCAATTCTAATTTTTCAGAACATTCTCCTGCAAGACTATATAATACAGAATTATATACTTGTGATGTCATTAATCACTGTCATTAATCACTGTCATTTCTCTCTCTCTCTCTCTCTCTCTCTCTCTCTCTCTCTCTCTCTCTCTCTCTCTCTCTCTCTCTCTCTCTCTCTAGTAGTTGTATTATTTTAAGCTCGGCCGAAAAGCACAAGTGGTAAATTGTTACAGGGTATAAGAGGCCTAGTATGGACACCTGGACTCTGCTTGTCGAACATCTCTCTCTCTCTCTCTCTCTCTCTCTCTCTCTCTCTCTCTCTCTCTCTCTCTCTCTCTCTCTCTTGCATGTGACCTAACGCGAACAACAAGAGTATAGAAAACGACTGCGGACCTTCTACAGTACATCCGTCAGTACCTGACTCAAATCCCTGATTTGCATATTTCCCTACTTCCCATCTCTCTACAGAACGAGATTTCGCTGCCGGCTGCAGAGTTTCAGAGGGAATTGTCCCTGTCAGTAGTAATTCCTTACTCCTCCCAAACATGAGTACACTGGTCCCATGGTCACCTCCAATGAAGGTCCCATTTATTGAATGAATGAAGGAAATATAAAATTTAGGCCATAAGCCAAGCGCTGGGACCTACAAGGTCATTCAGTGCTGAAAGGGAAATTGAGAGTGAAAAGGTTTTAAAGGTGTAACGGGAAGAAAATCTTGCAGTTGCACTGTGAAACAATTGTTAGAAGAGGGTGGAAAATAAGATGAAAGAAAGAGAATATGAACGGAGGTACAGTAAAAGGAATGAAAGGGGTTGCAGCTAGGGTCCGAGGGGACTGCAAAAAACCTTCAAGTAATCCCTACTGTGCACTGCGTGAGGTGCGCTGACGGCACTACCCCCAAAAGGGTTTTCCCTTTATTAGCTCACACGAGAATCCAGGTACCAGTGCCCAAATCTACTGGTGCATTTATAAGCGACCAAGTTCAAGGAGCTGCAAGGTCTACCCTGAAGAAATCTGTTCCAAAGAAAAATGGTCATCTCCTGAAAAAGGTGCTGTAAAGAGAAAGTCCAGTCTCTCGCAAGACATGTGGAGAGAAGGAGAGATAAAGAAAAAAAAGAAAGCCTCCTATCATAACTGACTCACATAATATCATAACATAGCGAAGTAAAATATAGATACTTCGGCTGCCTCCCATCATTCCAAGGCCTTACTTGTAAGCACAATTAAGATATTATTGAACCTATTGTAAGAGGCCACCTGAGGTCAGCTAGCTTTAATGTTTCATCTCACTGAGACCCTTTTAAAATTGCTCTTAGCAATATTGCTACTCGATATTACATCTTTTTCTTACAACACCCTTTTAAAGGTGAGTAGTCGGGAAAATTTCTAAAGCCTTAATACAGGAACTGTACTTTGTTTTCGATGGTTTCATTTTACCTTGTTCTGCACTGTGGTTATGACGTCAATCTAAAAATAGAACACATTTAGACAAAAAGAAATAAAACACGTTTAGAAAAAATTAAATGATCATCTTCATTTCAGCATGAATTTGAATTTCATATTGGCAAATGTTTCAATGTTTTCTTGCAGGTTGCAAGGAAAGAAATTTTTTTAAAAAAGGAATACCAAGAAAAGTTTAACAGGAAGAAACTTTATTAAATCTCTCAAGATTTGCCAGTTACTTTCAAACTCCTATATTTTGACAAGGTGCGTTCCATAACGCTCTGGCTCCAGTTTGACGTCACTTTTGGCATTCGGGTCTTACTGTTTTAATACTTCAACTATAATAAAAAGTCTTTTGAGTTTATAGAATGTCACTGGCTCTAAAAGAAATTTAATAAACCTAAACCTGGGAAGGGTTTCACAAAATGTTTATAACTTTAAATGTTTTAAAAAATATATTTATTGCTTTAAATGTTTCACAAAATATATCTATTACTTTAAATTTGCAATAAATACTTATTACTTTAATTCGTGAGATATAACTGCTTTAACTACACGGCTTCAACTAACTTTCCGATTATACGATACGTGCTTATAAATCAAGACCAATATGACGTAGCAATTGCCACTAAATACAAGTAATGTATTAACATAACCTTCACACGCTGCACAGCAACTACGAGTAAAGGCTACGGCTTTTACGTCAACAAAAAAAGCGAAATTCCATTGTTAAGGGATTTGTATGTCGCTGCGTTTGTACTTGCGTCTTTGTCAAAGCAACACAGCGAACCATACAAAGGCGGCCTTCGCTGGCAGACATCGGACCAGGTCCCAAAATCCCTGAAGGTTTCCACAGGCTCAGAGAGAGAGAGAGAGAGAGAGAGAGAGAGAGAGAGAGAGAGAGAGAGAGAGAAACAGGAAGCCTCCCTAAGGCTCGTAATTCTCTTATCCTTCCCCCCCCCCTTTTTCTTCCCTAGGTTACATCATCCCATGAATCTCTTTCTCCGAAGGACTTCCTTTGGTTTAATTACACAGAAACTGAGTTATACGGATGGCACACCTCACTTCCAGTTTGGCATCTCTCTCTCTCTCTCTCTCTCTCTCTCTCTCTCTCTCTCTCTCTCTCTCTCTCTCTCTAAGACTGATATCATAGCTACAAGGGACAGATCGGTTAAATCCAATATTTTTCTTCAGCGTAAATTCTTGAGAGTTGAATACTGCATAGAAATCAGAATTATTGCACGTACAGTCTAATAATGCTTTTTTACTACACAAATAAGGTCAGTACAGCCATGAGCCATAAACAGCCTTATTTAAAAACACCATAAAGATTGTCTTATATGTTTTATAACTGGCTAACCCAGCAAACAAACATAAAAAAAATGTAGTATAAGAAAAAAATCCCGAAACATGCAAAAACAGAAAGAAAATCACGTGGCATCAAAGGCATCGAAGGATGCATGCTATATATCATACAAGCAATTATCGTAGATAATGTTACTTGCCTAATAGGTCAAGCTATCAGATTATGAGAGGGAAAGTGAGGACCTTTTTAGCGCGATTGACATTTAAATCCGTAATCTGAATGCTCTTCACTTATACATCCCGTTGCTGTATAGATAAAGCTCTTACAAATTGCCAGGTGACTAAAGCACTAAATTTTGAACAAAATGATGCCTATGGTAAATATTCCATACTTGTCAGTGCACATTCACTATGTCCATCTCCTAACCAGCGAGGACCAGTGGTTCAGCTGAAAGGTCAGCATTTTGAGTTCAACTGAACTCTCACAGCTGGGATAACTAAATAAACAATTTCTTTAAACCTGGCGTATGTAGTTTGTTTGTTTTTTAGTCAGTCCACAAAACAGCCTTCGTTGGCCAAAATATATCCATAGTAAATCCATATACACCTGCTTTAAACTGACATTTTAAACTTAACGTTTAATAAGTGTAATATAAGGAAAATGCTTTACTTTCAATGCATTTATCAAGACAAACTTGTCGTTGTGGTTTACTTCCTAGTGTTACTCATTCTGCATTGTGATATGCAATATCGTTATGGGATCTCTGGCACCACGAGTGTCAAGAACTCTGAAGAAGACCCGTAATTACTATAATTAATGGCCGGAGCTTTAATACTAATGATGGCATTAGGATGAACATTATATCAGAAATGATAGGAGCTCGGACATTTCTATTGCATTTCAACACATTAACTACAGTGCTATGTCCCTATCGGGAGCGCAGGGATGCATAAATATATATATTAAGTTATACTTTTATAATTGTTAGTTTTACGGCAAATTGCTTGTGTGCATTTCAAGCAGTGGACAATGAACACTAACTTATAATACTGTCGACTTGCTATCAACAAAAACGACGAAGATATGACCATTGAAGGCGGAGGGTAATTTCCATCTCACCAGAAAGGAAAATATTGAAAAATTAATAACAATGAAACGCGTAAAACTCAAAACTTTGTGCTAACCAGCGAATAGTTGTCACCTTGACAGTAGTTATATATTTTGCAGTTTTACGCTAAATAACCAATTTCGCTTGGAAGTATTTCAAAACTTTAAGATCATCTTTGAGTTCCATAACAAATCCCAAATCACAGAATTATTTCTTTATGTTTTATAGCAAAAAATATATTTGACGTTGAAAGCAGTCATCGATTTTGTGGACAAAGGTCAGGTTGCCCCAGTTTCTTAGTTTCGTGAAAATCGGACAGATACATATAAAATAACAATCATAATACTTCATGATTGCGATAAACAATTCTGATATATCGTCACAAGTAATTTCTAATATATATTTACACAACTAAATCTCATCGGTGCTCGGCAGAATTCTCCATTTTCACCTTTCAAATATTCATTAACAATCGAACTATAGCACAGATGGAAATCAGACTCTATTTATCTTGGGTTTAATGGACAAAAACAAAAAATCTATCAACAAAAACAATACGCAAAAGAAGTAATGTCCACTCCAGATCCATAATCGGGCCAACACCAAATTCTAATCACTCATTACCTATAACATGATGAATATACTTGGTATAACTACGCCAAAATCCGTTTCCCAGTTCTCAAGTAATCCTTATCAAGAACAGCCAAACAAGCGCTCTAGTCAACATTTTTATTCCACTGGGACATTTCGGCTTTAACACACTATGCCATTTTCGACCAAAAATATAGGCAAACCACCAAAACATAAAACTTTATACTAGTAAAATACAAATCAAAGAAAGGTCACATTTGAGAATAATTTTTTATAAACTACACTACCATAAAAAAAAGCACACTACTCAGAAACATAGTGAAATTAAAACCAATACAATTCAGTGAATCACAACAGCCAATAAAACTAAGAAAAACACAAGAAGAGATAAAATAAAAAAACATCAAATAAAACACAGGACTAGAAACATTAGAAAAGACAAACAAACACGAAAAGAAAAATTACACAATAGAAAAATGAGCCTAATGAGTGGAAAGTGAGAGCGGACAGAAAATCAGTAGATTATAGACAACGGAAAGGATGACTGGTCTAGGTTAAGTTGTGGCTTAAGCTTGTGAATATGTATAGATTCTAAAATCTTCAAATCAGACAATTCTGAACAAGAATCTACAATTTTAAAATCCCTTTTACTTGGTCTTGCCTGACTGCGTATACTGCAATGTTCACGGATAGAAGACTGCTGCTTGACTTAGCAGTCTCAACCTGTCCTGTCACTGATCCCTGCATGCTGCCAGTATCTCGTTTTGAGCGCCTTTATGGAACTACCCAAATACCCAACTTGAGTTTATTTTTTCTTAGTTTTATTAACTATTGTCATTCACTGAATTGTATCAGTTTTAAGTCACTATGTTTTCTTTTCTGAGTAGTTTTTTTTTATGGTAGCGTAGTTCATAAAAAATTATTCTCGGGTGTGACCTTTCTTTGATTTGCATTTTACTAGTATAAAGTTTTATGTTTTGGTGTTTTGCCTCTATTTTAGGTCGAAAATGGCTCAGTGTGTTAAAGCCGAAAAGTCCCAGTGGAATAAAAATATTGACTATAGCAATTGTTTGGCTGTTGCTGATGAGGTTCAGATTCCCTAGGAACCAAACTCTAGCAATCATTTAATCCTCCTCCAGACCACAGATCTACGTGCAAATCCTAACAGAGATATTGCCTGCTTGGGTAAGTATTAACAATGTCACATCACAAAAATTAAAATTCATTTTAAAATCATTCATTCATTCATGTGGCAACATATGCTGATTAAATATTTAACTTACCAGAACGCTGATATTTTTAGTATTAAATTAAATCGCTTGAATTACTAAGAACTAACGCATGTTCAGTTAGATTTGCCGTAATTATGCACGAGTAAAAAAAATTAAAGGAAGCCTTCCAAATACCTTGTCAGTATCAAGGGGAATGACGAACGTTAGGTTTCAGCAAAGTCCTGACGGTAAATTAATCAAATATAATAACGAATTTGATAGCAGTTGATCTTACCTTATGCCAGGTTCCACACTCCACACTATTGAGCAAAGAAAATTATTAAGATCCCCTCGGCTGCAGGACTTGCACAATCCATAATAGTGCTTATCACTCATCGCCTTACGTCAATAATCGTAATCACTTAGTACGTCGCTAAAATTTCTGGAAATGAAAATCCGCGAACATAGAAACGTTTGTTCACCAGAACGGGACACCTCTTAAACATCGACTGATACGTTCAAGTTTTTATGCTGAAACTAAAGAAGTTCAAATGACAGGCCTCTGTCAAGTACGGGCAGACAATGAACTGACGCGTGAATGAAATCGCAGCTGAGTCAATCAGGCAATTCCCTCTAATAATCGAGCAGCTCGTCGAAGTGGCCTTTCGCTGTTTGTTCCCCTGTTCGCTCGTTCTGTAGAATCTGACCCTCACGGAATATTGTCGTATTAAGTTTTGATAAAAACAAAAGCCATTTCCATTTACCATCTGGTAGAGTTTCATCAATATCATCATCACTATCCAGGATTTTTATGGAGGCCCTACTGCCAAACCTCACTGGCGCCATCCCGTGAATAACTTTTTCTTTTGTTGCTGATTTCAATATATGTACAATCTTTCTCAAATATATAGTCTTTACATCCTTTAGCTCATGGGGCACCTTGCTGAAAAGTCTGAATACCCTGTATTCGAAGATTATCTTATGCCTTTGTGCATCTGGCCTCATTAATTTATTTGTCCATGCTCCCATACGCATTGAGACTTACAATGGTACATTTCAGTACATGGGTCCATTTTGTGTATGTGTGTGTGTGTGTGTGTGTTTATGAATTTCAATAGTTAGATATCTCACTCACTGAATGTTCAAAAGGCAGGCCTCAGTATAATACCTCTTTCAAATTTCAAATTTCTTTATGTTTCATCACTCTACCTTTCATACATTAATAGAGCCTTATTAAGGTAAGGGTAAAGAAAAATCAAAGAAAATAGCTTTCGTTTTAATTAAATCCAACTCATAATCATTTTTGCCAATTAGGATATTAAAAAATATAAAAGAAAACTGTGCTGCACGAATCAAATCACAAAAAAGTTCTACCATATAGCCAAGAAGTGTACAGATCATTCTAAGTGGGTTTCACACGAATTTCGGTAAATCTTGATTTTACAACATTTAATAATTCATGTGCAAAGTAAGAGGTTTAGAAAATAACAAGGTACAGTCAAGCGAAAATAAAAGATACTGACATCTATAGATTTAGCCTCATTTCTTCCAATATCCTCCTTGCAGTGTTCGTCATTGTGGTCGGTCCTGTAACAGAATTCGGTACAAAAACAGTTATTCAGATGTACAAATATACAGAAGTGTCACATCAACTGGCTGCCGGTTATATCACTAAAAGGAAGTCACGCTAATACACATACACATGAGAGCCTGCTCACACGCACACAATACAAACACGCGCAATATATGAATATATACATATATATGTGTTTATATATATACATACATACATGATCATATATATATATATATCATATATATATATATATATATATATATATATATATATATATATATATATATAATTTGTTTGTATATAACGATCAACGCATCTTTTCTCCTTAGAATATTTTGAGATGAAGCTGAGTGCCCCATGCCCTTATAAAAATATTTTTACCTTTCCAAGGAATCGAACGTTGACCCTTACGTGGTTGAGGTAAATTTTAAGACCAGCTGATTGTCAGGTTCCAATTATACTTTTAAAAAGATGACACCAAATGGGTATAGTACAGTCATTTGGTTATTACTAGGTCTTAAGAATGAAGTTGCTCTCCAGTGCTCTATTCTGGGGCCGACGGGTAGGTGGCAAGCCAGGACTGAACCAGGGCTTTGCAAATGGATGTATTTATGTGTGTGTGTGTGTGTTCCAGCATAACTCTGAAACCCACTGAGTAATTTCAACAAACTTGGTATACATATTACCTACCATCTAGAAAAGAATACTGTGGTGGT
>NC_089746.1:41131511-41161511 GCF_040412425.1 Macrobrachium rosenbergii
TAAACACAGCAATTTTTTTATTTATTTATAAGAATGGTTTCGATTGATAAGTCTTTGTCAAGAAGTTTGCACTTGGCCTCATATCCACTTCATCTCCTTACCATAGCTATGAGCACTTTTGGCTCAATCTGAGCCTTTTCACTTATTTGGTTGCTTGCATATATTTAATGATATTGACAATATTATAGAGAGAACAATGTGTAGCATACTGCCACATACATCAGAATAGAAGTTTGTACCAATTTATAAAGAAATTAGTCAGGAACAAATCTAACCGATTTCGGATATCAAGTTTAACCAACTCTTACAAAGCGATTTCAAACATACTGAATATCTCTGTAGAAGTATTTAGAAAATAAGTGCAGAATGTTTACAAATGTCCTCCCGTGATAAATACTCATTATTCAGTGTCTTTAGCTGCCGGAATTTGGTGCCATAAGATTTTCCACAATTTGAGACTCACACTTCTCAGGGAATCAGAACAAAGCAGTGAGAAGGATACGACGTACCTGTCATCCAAGCGTTTCATTTTTCGTTCAGTTTAACCACTTCCTCTGCGTGAACCACGACTACCACCACGTCTGGTGCCATTAAAAGCCTGGTCCCAAATTTTTCGGCGCTGGTAGTTTCATTGAGGTGTCACGACGAACTCTGATATCACCATTTCTCCCTCTGTTGCCTAGGAAGTTTGCAAAGATTATTAAAAGTTTCCAGGAAATGTCCTATCGTACAATAATCTCCAGTGTCTGTAAGAAATGCCTACAAAGTGTCTTATTCAAGAAGTGTTATCATGAAAGCAATAAGTCATTACAGCGCTTTTTTAGAGATAGTCATAAGTTTTATACTATCTCAGGCCCTTTTGATATGCAATAAAAAGAATATTCTAAAACGTAAAGGCATGGTTAACTATACAATGAAATTCATAAACAATGGATATCATACTATTTACTTAGATGCGGTTAAATAAATTGTTACAAAGGTACTTGAAAGAGGGGACCTTAACACCCAGGAATCTGGAAATATGTTTCAACAGTGATTGTATGGTAGTTCGGCAGTGATGATGAACTTTCTATATGTTTATGAAGCGGCTAATGATATGGAAGTTTTCAACATAGGGATCCTCCACATTTTAGCTGTTAAAATATATGTCAGTCAGGACCCTTCCGTTATTTTTATCTGGAGCATCATCCCATCAGGGAAACGGCTTGATTTCCAAAGAAAGAATGAAAGAAAGAAAAATATTTACACACGTATATATTACACACAAATGCACACACACACACATATATACTGTATATATATATATATATATATATATATATATATATATATATATATATATATATATATATATATATATATATATATATATATATATATATATATATATATATATATATATATATATATATATATATATATATAATTTATATACATACATATATATATGTATATGTACATATATGCACTTAGGAACATTTTATCCCCAATGGTCTAGTACTGAACACGGCGAAACACATTTTTATCACCATGAGGTTAATATTAACACGACGAAACAGTGTAGATGAATCACTGTTTCGCCGTGTTTAATGCTAGCCCCTCTTGGATCAAATGTTCCTAATGAATTGGTGATTTCATGAGTTCCTGAAACTTCAGGGACTTGGTGAAATCACTGGTGTCACAAATTTACTGTAACGTATATGCAACATTATGCATATATGTATATGTATACATATATATATATATGTATATATATATATATATATATATATATATATATATATATATATATATATATATATATATATATATATATGACTGTATTTTACAAGTCAGTAATATCTTAAAAATCAGCTCAACTTTGTTAGGTTGTACACGGAGATACTTGGTGAGCTTAGGTGATGCAGTCTCTCTTTCTATCTGTAGCATGACATATCTAGTTTGCATGCATTGCTGTATCTGTGTATCGTGAAACCTCATCAATGCTTGTATGAGTAACAGTGATTTATTGCGTAACTTGTACTACCATCCAATATACAATATATATATATATATATATATATATATATTCTATATATACATTTATATGCATATATATAGGTATATATTGTATATTGGGTGGTAGTACAAGTTACGATGATGCTGTATCACTGCTGCTCATACAAACACTGATGAGGCTTCACGATACGTAGAAATAACAATGCATGCAAACTAGATATGTCATACACACAGGTAGAAAGAGAGCCCTGCATCATCTAAGCTCACCAAGTATCTCTGTGTACAACCTAACAAAGTTGAGCTGATTTTAAAGATATGACTGACTCTTGTAAATACAGTCATAATGATATGGTCATTGACGTATTCTGAAGAAAGATCTTACCTCTGCCTCATAGGCAATAAGGACGACAAGGACAGCCAGTACTAACAGAACCTTCATGATTCCTCCAAGGGATGCGTCTGCAAAACCTAAGGCTGCGACTTGGCTCCGTTCTGTCCTACTTCGACTTATATAGCAAAGCCAGTTCTGCTTCACGGATAAGGAGCAAGTCTGAACCTCATATTTTTACTCGAACATGCTCGTTTTACGCGAAATTATACGTTTGGAAAGGATTCTTGCTTGAAAATTCATCGATTAAACGGAAAATGACTTCACACAATGGGCAATGACGTCACAACAACATTTTTTTTGTAATGCCGTTTTCATGCCTCAAAAGGAAAATATTCCACGTAAAATACAGATTTAATATCCACTTTTGTCTTTAGTTTCTTTTTACCCTTTTGCATTTGCAAATGGTTACATGTGCATAATTTTAGTAAGTGAAACGACATGGACGTCTTTGAGTGCCCTGACAGGCGGAAAATCCGGTGAGCAAGAGTTCACACCTCCTAAAAACTGAGGAAAACATACTTTCATACTTAAAGCGCGGCTTAAGCGCCTACTTTGAGTAACATTATTCATGAAAAAATATTAGTAATAACATTTTTAGAGCATGAACGTTACAAATGAATTATAAAATGTAATATAATATAAAGACCAACAATGTATCTTCTCCTGACGTCAGGATGACCAAAGAAAAATTCGGAGGCCGGACTGGATGCGCTTCGTCCACGCAACTGGATCAGTCACAGTGCTAATTACATGGCGGATTTTTATCGTGGTGTTTTCTTGCTTCACCGAGTCTTAAGTAACTTCCTGTGAGTGCTATTGTCTGTGCATGATTACGTTTTCTGGGTTTGTTCATGCCTTTCAGTTTTGTGACACAAAGGTTTAGAGTATTCTATAATCATGAATATATATATTTTTTTGTACGAGTCTTGGAAATTTTTAATTTAATATTTTCATTTTCCCGTACGTGATTTCTTAAGGACCCATGTAAATTTCAGTTTTAATGAGGTGAATGACTATGAATAACTTTGATCATTACAATAACAGTTTCTGAAATGGAGATACATTACGCCCAGGACAGACAAACGAATACTCTCGAGAATCCCGTGCCCTCAAACGGGTAAAATAAAAACAAAAAAAAGTTCAGCTCATGTCTACCTTAAACCAGTAACTGATTTCCTTCTCCCTTTAATATGCAGCAACTTGCATTTTATGACACCAAGGTCATTAGTGTTCCAACTTCTTAAAATCATAATTTGTAGTTTCCCTATTTTATTCCTTGTTCACTTGTGTGTAAGTCTTAGTCATTTGTTATTTAAGACTGAAAATGATTCCCTGCCAACATTGCAAGCTTGGGTACCTTGAAATACAGTAAAACCAATTTCTTTGTTTCATAACCTTAAAATCAACGAAATATTAATCTCAATTCCAAAACTTTAACGAACACTAGCGTTCTGCGTTCTAACAAATTTTAAAGATGTTCCTAAATACAAATAATTCATTTATAATCATCGTTGTATTACTGTAATACTAACAATGACGAATAGTTTACATAAATAACACCAATACGTCTTTACTGGAGCATTTAGCGTAGCTGAATTTTCCACCTGATCCGGTTCTCTTGAACTGATAAAGAAAAGTCATTCGTCTCTTGCAACATTCAAACATTTCAATAAAGCTAACTTCTGCACTTTTTCCACCGTTCTCTACATTTCATAAAAGGAAACTACTTTAGATTCTAACAGATATAAAAGTCTATCCCCTGATGAATGTATGCATGACATCAGTTTACAAAGAAATTCAAAAGAAATGAAAAAGTGACTATATCTAAATTCGTACGCAAACAAATTTGAATATTTTCACAGACGGCGCTTCTCGTCGGCTTAATTAGATGATTAACTCTGCATCTAATTAGTGACGTGGACTCACGAAGACAAGAAGCAGGAAATACATTTCACCAGGGATCGTACTGCATTCTCTTTAATCATTTTCCCTGACTGGATAAAGAGTATCCGGAAATAGAACTGCAGTACTTATTAGTAGAATGACAGTTTTTACAAATTTGTCATCTTATAAATTTAAAGCAGAGGAATACTGAGTGAGTGAAAGAAACATCGACAGTAGGTTAGACCCGAGATTCGTTTTAATGGAACTAATACCCTCAATTTGTAAAAGGAATAGCATGCTTTTCCCTTCATTGCTGCTTCACAGTTACTTTTGTTATCAGCCAAAGTTTGAGTATTTGACCTCTTTATTCGTGACATGAATTCTAGTATTTTAGAAAATTATGATTATTTCACACACCGGAACAGTCATTATGACCAACAAGCTGAAAGACATTGTTATGAAAGGAAGCTAGACAGCCATCCGTCATTAGTTTGTGAAATCCCCATTTTTTTACCCTGTGTGTTTTTACTCGTTATTTTTTATCCCTTTTTACCCCTTGTTATTTTTTACCTCAATTTTTTTACCGCTTTTTTTAAACCCCTGTTATTTTAACCCTTGTTATTTTTCACCACCTGGTTTTTACCCCGTTATTTTTACACCCTCAGATGTATGCAATTCCCAAGGTGAAGTGAATTCGATATTATTCGCGTTTGAATATTTGTAAGCATGAAATGGCCACGTGCAAATAAAGGGATATTTAGCTGCTTTTACTGCTTCCAACTACTATGAAACTTGTAGTTAACTCGAGACTTCTCCTTAAATTTCTAATCAATACTTGCTAAATGATCTCTTCATTTTACGAATCGTTCAATGACACAGATGACATGTAATAATAAATTTTAAAATTGGCCTAAATATATTTATCTAATCTTGCTCTATCTCTTCAACTGCATTTCCCTTATTTTGTGACGAGGCCAAAATATGTACAGGATCCAAGACCCTTCCAGGTTTTATTCAAGTTCATCTTCTCCATTCTTCAAGAGAAAAAAATCTCACAAAGGTCCTGTGAATTACTGAACGGAAGATTTAAGGTTTAGAGACAAATCAGTCGAGAACTTCAATGAATTCATAGATCCTGAATTTTGCCTCCGTATTGTGAAGATGCTTTTTTTAGTCTTCTGAGAAATGGAAACGAAAAAACAAACTTGAAAAATAATTGTCTAATCAATTCTAATTTTTCAGAACATTCTCCTGCAAGACTATATAATACAGAATTATACACTTGTGATGTCGATTAATCACTGTCATTTCTCTCTCATTTCTCTCTCTCTCTCTCTCTCTCTCTCTCTCTCTCTCTCTCTCTCTCAAGTAGTTGTATTATTTTAAGCTCGGCCGAAAAGCACAAGTGGTAAATTGTTACAGAGTATAAGAGGCCTAGTATGGACACCTGGACTCTGCTTGTCAGACATTCTCTCTCTCTCTCTCTCTCTCTCTCTCTCTCTCTCTCTCTCTCTCTCTCTCTCTCTCTTTGCATGTGACCTAACGTGAACAACAAGAGTATAGAAAACGACTGCGGACCTTTACAGTACATCCGTCAGTACCTAACTCAAATCCCTGATTTGCATATTTCCCTACTTCCCATCTCTCTACAGAACGAGAATTCGCTGCCGGCTACAGAGTTTCAGAAGGAATTGTCCCTTTCAGTATTAATTCCTTACTCATCCCAAACAAGAGTACACTGGTCCCATGGTCACCTCCATTGAAGGTCCCATTTATTGAATGAATGAAGGAAATATAAAATTTAGGGCCATAAGCCAAGCGCTGGGACCTACGAGGTCATTCAGTGCTGAATGGGAAATTGAGAGTGAAAAGGTTTTAAAGGTGTAACAGAAGAAAATCTCGCAGTTGCACTATGAAACAATTGTTAGAAGAGGTTGGATAGTAAGTTGAAAGAAAGAGAATATGAACAGAGGTACAGTAAAAGAAATGAAAGGGATTGCAGCTATGGTCCGAAGGGACTGCAAAAAACCTCTAAGTAATGCCTACAGTGCACTGCGTGAGGTGCACTGATGGCACTATCCCCCAAAGGGTTTTCCATTTATTGGCTCACACGAGAATCCAGTACAAATGCCCAAACCTACTGGTGTATTTATAAGCGACCAAGTTCAAGGAGCTGCAAGGTCTACCCTGAAGAAATCTAAGCCTAATGGTCTGTTCCAGAAGAACAGATGTGTCAACTCATCCTCCTGAAAAAGGTGCTATAAAGAAAAATGGTTCTCCCAGTCCTCTCGCAAGACATGTGGAGAGAAGGAGAGGGGAAAGAAAAAGAAAGTCTCCTATCATAGCTGTCTCACATAATATCATGACATAGCAGAAGCAAAATATAGATACTTCGGCTGCCTCCCATCATTCCAAGGCCTTACTTGTAAGCACAATTAAGATATTATTGAAGCTATTGTATGAGGCCACCTGAGGTCACCTTTAATGTTTCATCTCACTGAGACCCTTTTAAATTGCTCTTAGCAATATTGCTACCCGATATTACATCTTTTTTTCTTACAACACCCTTTAAAGGTGAGTAGTCAGGAAAATTTCTGAAGCCTTAATACAGGAACTGTACTTTGTTTTCGATGGCTTCATTTTACCTTCTTCTGCACTGTGGTTATGACGTAAATCTAAAAAATAGAATACATTTAGACAAAAAGAAATAAAAAAAGTTTAGAAAAAATTAAATGATCATCTTCATTTCAGCATGAATTTGAATTTTATACTGACAAATGTTTCAATATTTTCTTGCATGTTGCAAAGAAAGAAATTTTTTAAAAAGGAATACCAAGAAAAGTTTAACTGGAAGAAACTTTATTAAATCTCTCAAGATTTGCCAGTTACTTTCCAAACTCCTATATTTTGAAAAGATGCGCATTGTCTTACTGTTTTAAAGTCATTTGAGTTTATAGAATGTCACTGGCTCTAAAAGAAATTTAATAAACCTAAACCTGGGAAGGGTTTCACAAAATGTTTATAACTTTAAATGTTTTTAGATAATATATTTATTGCTTTAAATGTTTTCAAAATATATCTATTACTTTAAATTTGCAATAAATATTTATTACTTTAATGCATCAGATGT
Source organism: Macrobrachium rosenbergii (assembly GCF_040412425.1). Taxonomy (NCBI): domain Eukaryota; kingdom Metazoa; phylum Arthropoda; class Malacostraca; order Decapoda; family Palaemonidae; genus Macrobrachium; species Macrobrachium rosenbergii. The sequence continues at coordinate 41,138,915 of NC_089746.1, forward strand.
AACTGCTTTAACTACACAGCTTCAGCTAACTTTCCGATTATACGATACGTGTTTATAAATCAAGACCAGTATGATGTAGCAAGTGCCACTAAATACAAGAAATGTAATAACATAACCTTCACACGCTACACAGCAACTACGAGTAAAGGCTACGGCTTTTACATCAAAAAAAAAAGCGAAATTCCATTGTTAAGGGATTTGTATGTCGCTGCGTTTGTACGTGCGTCCTTGTCAAAGCAACACAAGCGAACCATACAAAGGCGGCCTTCGCTGGCAGACATCGGACCAGGTCCCAAAATCCCTGAAGGTTTCCACAGGCTCAAGAGAAGAAGAGAGAGAGAGAGAGAGAGAGAGAGAGAGAGAGAGAGAGAGAGAGAGAAACAGGAAGCCTCCCTAAGGCTCGTAATTCTCTTATCCTTCCCCCCTTTTTCTTCCCCTAGGTTACATCATCCTATGCATCTCTTTCTCCCGAAGGACTTCCTTTTGGTTTAATTACACAGAAACTGAGTTACACGGATGGCGCACCTCACTTCCAGTTTGGCATCTCTCTCTCTCTCTCTCTCTCTCTCTCTCTCTCTCTCTCTCTCTCTCTCTCTCTCTCTCTCTCAAACTGATATCATAGCTACAAGGGACAGATCGGTTAAATCTAATATTTATCTTCAGCGTAAATTCTTCAGAGTTGCATACTGGTTAGAAATCAGATTTATCGCACGTACAGTCTGGTAATGCTTTTTTACTAGACAAGTAAGTTCAGTGCAGCCATGAGCAATAAACAGCCTTATTTAAAAACGCCATAAAGATTGTCTTATATGTTTTATAACTGGTTAACCCGGTAAACAAACAGATAAAAATATGTAGTATAAGAAAAAATCCCGAAACATGCGAAAACAGAAAGAAAATCACGTGGCATCAAAGGCATCGAAGGATGTATGCTATATATCATGCAAGCAATTATCGTAGATAATGTTACGTGCCTAATAAGTCAAGCTATCACATTATGACAGGGAAAGTGAGGACCTTATTAACGCGATTGACATTTAAATCTGTAATCTGAATGCTCTTCACTTATACATCCCGTTGCTGTATAGATAAAGATCTTACAAATTACCAGGTGACTAAAGCACTAAATTTTGAACAAAATGACACCTATGGTAAATATTCCATACTTGTCAGTGCACAATTACTGTGCCCATCTCCTAACCAGCGAGGACCAGTGGTTCAGCAGAAATGTCAGCATTTTGAGTTTAACTGAACTCTCACAGCTGGGTTAACTAAATAAACGATTTCTTTAAACCTGGCGTATGTAGTTTGTTTGTTTTTAGTCAGTCCACAAAACAGCCTTCGTTGGCCAAAATATATCCATAGTAAATCCACATACACCTGCTTTAAAACTGACATTTTAATCGGCTTTACTTTCAATGCATTTATTAAGACAAACTGGTCGTTGTGGTTTACTTCTAGTGTTACTCATTCTGCATTGTGATATGCAGTATCGTTATGGGATCTCTGGCACCACGGGTGTCAAGAACTCTGAAGAAGACCTGTAATTACTATAATTAATGGCCGGCGCTTAATACTAATGGTGGCATTAGGATGAACATTATATTAGAAAAATGATGGGAGCTCGGACATTTGTATTACATTTCAACACATTAACTACAGTGCTATGTCCTTACCGGGAGCGCAGGGATGCATAAATATATATATTAAGTTATGCTTTTATATTTGTTAGTTTTACGGTAAATTGCTTGTGTGCATTTCAAGCAGTGGACAATGAACACTAACTTATAATACTGTCGACCTGCTATCAGCAAAACGACGAAGATATGACCACTGAAGGCGGAGGGTAATTTGCATCTCACCAGAAAGAGAAAATATTGAAAAATTAATAGCAATAAACGCGTAAAACTCAAAACATTGTCCCATAACCAGCGAATAGTTTGTCACCTTGACAGTAGTTATATATTTTGCAGTTTTACGCTAAATAACTGATTTCGCTTGGTAGTATTTCAAAACTTTAATATCATCTTTAAGCTTCCATAATAAATCCTAAATCACAGAATTATTTCTTTATGTTTTATAGCAAAAAATATATTTGACGTTGAAAGCAGTCATCGATTTTGTGGACAATGATCAGGTTGCCCCAGTTTTGTTAGTTTCGTGAAAATGGGAGAGACACATGTAAAATATCAACCATAATATTTCACAATTGCTGAAACAATTCTGACATATCGTCACAAGTAATTTCTAATATATATTTACCCAACTAAATCTCATCGGTGCTCAGCAGAATTGTCCATTTTCACCTTGCAAATATTCATTGACAATCGAACTATAGCACAGATGGAAATCAGACTCTATTTATCTTGGGTTTAATGGACAAAAACAAAAAATCTATCAACAAAAACAATACGCAAAAGAAGTAATGTCCACTCCAGATCCATAATCGGGCCAAAACCAAATTCTAATCACTCATTACCTATAACATAATGAATATACATGGTATAACTACGCCAAAATCCGTTTCCCAGTTCTCATTTAATCCTCATCAGGAACAGCCAAACAGTCTCTATAGTCAACATTTTTATTCCACTGGGACGTTTCGGCTTTAACACACTATGCCATTTTCGACCAAAAATAGAGGCAAAACACCAAAACATAAAAATTTGTACTAGTAAAATACAAATCAAAGAAAGGTCACACTCGAGTATATTTTTTTATAAACTACGCTACCATAAAAAAAAACACACTACTCAGAAAAGAAAACATAATGACTCAAAACTAATACAATTCATTGAATGACAATAGCCAATAAAACATAGAAAAAACAAACTCAAGACGAGATAAAAAAAAAAAAAATCAAATAAAACACAGGACTAAGAAACATAAAAAAAGACAAACACGAAAAGAAAAATTACACAAAAGATAAATTAGCCTAATAACAGGAAAGCGAGAGCGGATAGAAAATCAGTAGATTATAGAAAACGGAAAGGATGACTAATCTAGTTTAAGTTGTGGCTTAAGCTTGTGAACATATTTCTAAAATCTTCAAATCAGACAATTCTGAACAAGAATCTACAATTTTAAAATCCCTTTTACTTAGTCTAGCCTGACTGCATATACTGCAAAGTTCACGGATGAAAGACTGCTTTTTGACTTAGCAGTCTCAACCTGTCCAGTCACTGATCCCTGCATGCTGGCAGAATCTCGTTTTGAGTGCCTTTATGGAACTACCCAAATACCCCACTTGAGTTTATTTTTCTTAGTTTTATTGGCTATTGTCATTCACTGAATTGTATCAGTTTTAAGTCACTATGTTTTCTTTTCTGAGTAGTTTTTTTTATGGTAGCGTAGTTCATAAAAAATTATTCTCGAGTGTGACCTTTCTTTGATTTGCATTTTACTAGTATAAAGTTTTATTTGGTGTTTTGCCTCTATTTTAGACCGAAAATGGCTCAGTGTGTTAAAGTCGAAAAGTTCCAGTGGAATAAAAATGTTGACTATAGCGCTTGTTTGACTGTTCCTGACGAGGTTCAGATTCCCTAGGAATCAAACTCTAGCAATCTTAATCCTCCTCCAGACCACAGATCTACGTGCAAATCCTAACAGAGATATAGCCTGCTTGGGTAAGTATTGACAATGTCATATCACAACAAATTAAAATTCATTTTAAAATCATTCATTTATTCATTCATTCATTCTAATACCTCTTGCCCATGTGGCAACATATGCTGATTAAATATTTAACTTACCAGACCGCTGATATTTTTAATATAAAATTAAATCAAGTGAATTACTAAGAACTAACGCAATGTTCAGTTAGATTTGCCGTAATCGTGCACGAGTAAAAAAAATTAAAGGAAACCTTCCAAATACCTTGTCAGTATCAAGGGGAATGACGAACGGTAGGTTTCCGCAAAGTCCTGACGGTAAATTAACCAAATATAATAACGGATTTCAGAGCAGTTGATCTTACCTTATGCCAGGTTCCACACTCCACACTGTTGAGCAAAGAAAATTATTAAGATCCCCTCGACTGCAGGACTTGCACAATCCATAACACTGCTTATCACTCATCGCCTTACGTCAATAATCGTAATCACGTAGTACGTCGCTAAAATTTCTGGAAATGAAAATCCGCGGACATAGAAACGTTTGTACACCAGAACAGGACACCTTTTAAACATCGACTGAAACGTTAAAGTTTTTATGCTGGAACTAAAGGAGTTCAAATGACAGGCCTGTGTCAAGTACGGGAAGACAGTGAGCTGACGCGTGAATGATATCGCGGCAGAGTCAATCAGGCAATTTTCCCTCTAATAATCGAGCAGCTCGTCGGAGTGGTCTTTCGCTGTTTGTTCCCCTGTTCGCTCGTTCTGTAGAATCTGACCCTCACGGAATATTGTCGTGTTAAGTTTTGATGAAAACAAAAACCATTTCCATTTACCATCTGGTAGAGTTTCATCAATATCATCATCACTATCCAGGATTTTTATGGAGGCCCTACTGGCAAACCTCACTGGCGCCATCCCGTGAATAACTTTTTCTTTTGTTACTAATTTCAATATATGTACAATCTTTCTCAAATATATAGTCTTTACATCCTTTAGCTCATGTGGCATCTTGCTTTAAAGTCTGAATACCCTGTATTCGAAGGTTATCTTATGCCTTTGTACATCTGGCCTCATTACAGTAATTTATTTGTCCATGCTCCCATACGCATTGAGACTTACAATGGTACATTTCAGTACATGGGTCCATTTTGTGTGTGTGTGTGTGTGTGTGTGTGTGTGTGTGTTTATGAATTTCAATAGTTAGATATCTCACTGACTGAATGTTCAAAAGGCAGGCCTCAATATAATACATCTTTCAAATTTCAAATCTCTTTATGTTTCATCATTCTACCTTTCATACATTAATAGAGCCTTATTAAGGCAAGGGTAAAGAAAAATCAAGAAAATAGCGTTCGTTTTTTAATTAAATTCAAATCATAATCATTTTTGCCAATTAGGATATTAAAAAAATATAAAAGAAAACTGTGCTGCATGAATCAAATCACAAAAAGTTCTACCATATAGCCAAGAAGTGTACAGATCATTCTAAGTGGGTTTCACACGAATTTCGGTAAATTTTGATTTTACAACATTTAATAATTCATGTGCAAAGTAAGAGGTTTAGAAAATAACAAGATACAGAGAAGCGAAAATAAAAGATACTGAATTCTGTAGATTTAGCCTCATTTCTTCCAATATCCTCCTTGCAGTGTTCGTCATTGTGGTCGGTCCTGTAACAGAATTGGGTAAAAAACAGTTATTCAGATGTACAAATATACACAAGTGTCACATCAACTGACTGCCGGTTATATCACTAAAAGGAAGGCACGCTAATACATATACACATGACAGCCTGCTCACACGCACACAATACAAACACGCGCAATATATGAATATATACATATATATATGTGTGTGTTTAGATATATACATACATACATGATCATATAAATATATATATATATATATATATATATATATATATATATATATATATATATATATATATATATATATATATATATATATATATATATATATATATATATATATATATATATATATATATATATATATATATATATATATATATATATATAATTTGTTTGTATATAACGATCAACGCATCTTTTCTCCTTAGAAAATTTTGAGATGAAGCTGAGTGACCCATGCCCCTTATAAATATTTTTACCTTTCCAAGGAATCGAACGTTAACCCTTATGTGGTTGAGGTAAATTTTAAGACCAGCTGATTGTCAGGTTCCAATTATACTTTTAAAAAGATGACACCAAAAGGGTATAGTACAGTCATCTGGTTATTACTAGGTCTTAAGAATGAAGTTACTCTCCAGTGCTCTATTCTGGGCCGACGGGTAGGTGGCAAGCCTGGACTGAACCAGGGCAATGCAAATGGATGTATTTATGTGTGTGTGTGATCCAGCATAACTCTAAAACCCACTGAGTAATTTCAACAAACTTGGTATACATATGGCTTACCATCTAGAAAAGAATACTGTGGGGGTAAGACATCACTGTCACCATAGGGGTTGGGGTGGGTGGGAGGGTTCCCTGAAACGGGGCTGGTTCTGCCCGTAGACTTAGTAACTAAATAAACTCACGAATTTATCATACCGCATTTCAGTATACATATGAATTACTATGTGGAAGATAATACTGTGGGGGTTAAGACATCACTGGCACCAAAGGGGGTCGGGGTGGGAAAGAGATGACATGTACAAATAACCGAAAATGACAGATATTAGTATCTAATCCATAGTTTTCGAGGTCGCTGAGATGAATGGTGATACTCCCAATGCCCTTTGAGTCCAAGTTCGGCCCCAATAGGAAGGCGGGGTGAGAAGGGATGAAGTATAAAATATCTAAAAGCTGGGGAAAAGTAACTGAAGCAACTATCTCAAGAGGAGAGAGAGAGAGAGAGAGAGAGAGAGAGAGAGAGAGAGAGAGAGAGAGAGAGAGAGAGAGAGAGAGAGAGAGAGAGAGAGAGAGAGAGATTTTATTGGTTGTCTTTTTAATTTCCCATGTATATATATATATATATATATATATATATATATATATATATATATATATATATATATATATATATATATATATATATATATATATATATATATATATATATATATATATATATATATATATATATATATATATATATATACTGTGTATGTATATATATATATATATATAAATGGATATGTGTGTGTGTTCCAGCATAACTCTGAAAAGCATTGAGCAATTTCAACAAACTTGGTATACATAATTTTGACTTACCATCTAGAAAAGAATACCATGGAGGTAAGACATCACTAGCACCAAAGAGGTGGGAGTGGGAAGGCCATCCCTCAAACAGGGCTACTTCTGCCCACAGACATAGTAACTAAATAAACTCTACAGCTTTACCATACCTCATTTTGGCATATATATATGACTTACTATCTGGGAAATAATACTGTGTGGGTAAGACATCACTGGCACCATAGGGATCGGGGTGGGAAGGGGATGACATGTAAAATAACAGAAAATGACAGATTACTGTCTAATCTATAGTTTTCGAGGTCACTGAGATGAAAGTGACACTCTGATACCACTCGGCCCCAACAGGAAAATGGGGTGGTGAGAATTTAAAATGACTTCCCTGAGCAATGTAACTGAAGAAACCATCTAAATCTAGAAAAGAAAATGAGAGAGTAGAGATGGAGAGAAAGAAAGAGAGAGAGACAGTGATAGTTAGAGTTTATCCTTCTGGTCAACTAATACATCTTACAGTATATATATTATATATACATATATAATATTAGATATATATATATGTATAATGTATGTTTTATATATACATATAAAAAATATATATATATAAATATATATCATATATATATATATATATATAACATAGTGTAATGTGTGTGTGTGTGTGTGTGTGTGTTGGTTTGCATGATTGCTATAATATACTGTCATAGGTCTTGTGAAAGAAGAAGATTGATCATATGTCAATTTCATCAAAGATGGTTTGAAAAAAATTGATACATAATCAATTAAAATTTTTGAAATAGATTACTCTGGGACCAAACTAATTTTATTTTATTTGGGACGAATGGGATTCATAAGTCTTTGTGACAGTTTATAACTAAATCAGCTATGACACATACAATCATTTCTTTTAACTTTATTTGACTTAATATCTTAATGATATTGGAATATTATAAAGGAACAATGCCATACAGCCACATACATCAGAAAGAAGTTTGGAAGGGGATGACATGAAAAATAACAGAAAAACGACAGATTACTGTCTAATCTTTAACCAAGGTCACTGAGATGAACAGTGATTACTCATCTGATACCATTTAAGCAAACAAGCCCCAACAGGAATGGGGTGGTGAGAAGGTTTACAAATATATAAATGTCAAAAATGCTGAGCAATGTGTGAATAAATTATCTTAACAGGACAAGGGAGAGAGAGAGAGAGAGAAGAGAGAGACCTTGAGAGAGTAGAGATGGTGTTAACACCTGGAGGAGAAAGAAAAGAGAGAGAGAGTGTGTATTTTTAGGGCTGGTAGATTGGTGGTTTATCAGTTGTCATTCAGTTATCCTGGGCAGTGCTGGGTTAATCAACTAAATTTCCAGGAATACTATATATAATATATACAGTGTATAAATATATATATATATTCATTATGTATATATGTATAGCGTGTTTTTATATGTGTATGTTTTATATATACATATATAAAATATATATATTATATAAATATATATATATATATAAATATATATATATATATATATATATATATGTGTGTGTACAAAAGTGTGTGTGTGTGTGTGTTGTTTCAAAGTGCATGATTGCTATAATATACTTCCTGGTGAGAATTATACGTGAAGGTCTTGAAATAAGAGAAGATAATTCCTTGATCAGTATGTAACATCAAATCATGGTTTTGGAAAAAATCCATTCTGCATGTAATCAATTAATCCCTTATTGACAATATAGCTTTTATTAACTGCTATTTAGGCCAAAGTCATTTAAAAACATGCAGTGCTAAACACAGAAAATTTTTTATTTATTTATACGAATGGTTTCGATTGATAAGTCTTTGTCAAGAAGTTTGCACTTGGCCTCATATCCACTTCATCTCCTTACCATAGCTATGAGCACTTCTGGCTCAATCTGAGCCTTTTAACTTATTTGATTGCTTGCACATATTTAATGATATTGACAATATTATAAAGAGAACAATGTGTATATACTGCCACATACATCAGAATAGAAGTTTGTACCAATGTATGAAGAATTAGTCAGGAATAAATCTAACTGATTTCGGATGTCCAAGTTTTAACCAACTCTTCCATAATCGATTAAAACTAGATTACTTGCTTCGTCCATTATGTATGCCAAAAAAATACGTTTGCAAACATACTGAATATCTCTGTGAAGTATTTAGAAAATATTGCAGAATGCATTTTACGCAAATGTCCTCCAGTGATAAATACTCATTATTCAGTGTCTTTAGCTGCCGGAATTTGGGGAGCCATAAGATTTTCCACAATTTGAGACTTACACTTCTCGGGAATCAGAACAATAAAGTGTTCGAGAACGGATACGACGTACCTATCATCCAACGTTTCATTTTTCGTTCAGTTTAACCATATTCCTCTGCGTGAACCACGACTACCTCCAAAGCGTCTGGTGCCATTAAAAGCCTGGTCCCATATTTTTTCGGCGCTGGTAGTTTCATTGGGTGTCACGACGAACTCTTAATATCACCATTTCTCCTCTGTTGCCTACGGGTGAAGTTTGCAAAGATTATTAAAAGTTTCCAGGAAATGTCCCTATCGTCAATAATCTCCAGTGTCTGTAAGAAATGCCTACAAAGTGTCTTATTCAAGAAGTGTTATCATGATGAAAGCATATTAAGTCATTACAGCGCTTTTAGAGATAGTCATAAGTTTTATACTATATCAGGCCCCTTGATATGCAATAAAAAAAAGAATATTCTAAAAGGTAAAGGCATGGTTAACTATACAATGAAATTCATAAACAATGGATATCATACTGATTTACTTAGATGCGGTTAAATAAACTGTTACAAAGGTACTTGAAAGAGGGACCTTAACAGCCAGGAATCTGGAAATATGTTTCAACAGTGATTGTATAGTAGTTCGGCAGCGATGATGAACTTCTCTATATGTTTATGAAGCGGCTAATGATATGGAAGTTTTCAATATAAGGGATCCTCCACATTTTAGCTGTTAAAATATATGTCAGTCAGGACCCTTCCGTTATTTTTATCTGGAGCATCATCCCATCAGGGAAACGGCTTGATTTTCAAAGAAAGAATGAAAGAAAGAAAAATATTTACACATGAATATATATTACAGTTGTAAAAAAACACACACACATATATGAAATCATGTATATATATATTTACTGTATATATATAAATATATGCATATATATATATATATATATATATATATATATATATATATATATATATATATATATATATATATATATATATATATATATATATATATATATATATATATATATATATATACATATACATATATATGTATATGTACATATTTGCACTTGAACATTTTATCCCCAATGGTCTAGTACTGATTGTTACATCGGAGAAACCTCATCATGCTTTTATGAGTAACAGTGATTTAACTTTATACGACAATATACAATACATAAATAGTGTAGATGAATCACTGTTTATATATATATATATTATATGTATATATATATATAAAATTTTATCACACCGTGATTTATCTTGAATCAAATGCTCCTAAGTGAATTGGTGATTTCACGAGTTCCAGAAAACTTCAGGGACTTGGACAAAATCATTGGTGTCACAAATTTACTGTACGTATTCCCCTTAGGCGACATCTCCAACATTGGATAGCGTGATATATGTATATGTATACATTTGTATATATATGATTATATATATATATATATATATATATATATATATATATATATATATATATATATATATATATTAACGACTATATTTTACAAGTCAGTATATCTTAAAAATCAGCTCAACTTTGTTAGGTTGTACACGAGATACTTGGTGAGCTTAGGTGATGCAGTCTCTCTTTCTATCTGTGTGCATGACATATCTAGTATTGCATGCATTATATATAAATATCTATATATCGTGAAACCTCATCAATGCTTGTATGAGTAACAGTGATTTATAAATATATATATATATAATATCCAATATACATATACATATATATATATATATATATATATATTCTATATATACATTTATATGCATATATATAGGTATATATTGTATATTGGGTGGTAGTACAAGTTACGCGATGCTGTGTATCACTGTTACTCATACAAACACTGATGAGGTTTCACGATACGTAGAAATAACAATGCATGCAAACTAGATATGTCATACACACAGGTAGAAAGAGAGCCCTGCATCATCTAAGCTCACCAAGTATCTCTGTGTACAACCTAACAAAGTTGAGCTGATTTAAAGATATGACTGACTCTTGTAAAATACAGTCGCTAATGATATGGTCATTGACGTATTCTGAAGAAAGATCTTACCTCTGCCTCATAGGCAATAAGGACGACAAGGACAGCCAGTACTAACAGAACCTTCATGATTCTCCAAGGGATGCGTCTGCAAAACCTAAGGCTGCGACTTGTCTCCGTTCTGTCCTACTTCGACTTATATAAAAGGCAGTTCTGCTTCACGGATCATGAACAAGTCTGAGTCCTCATATTTTTACTCGAACATGCTCGTTTTTACGCGAAATTATACGTTTGGAAAGGATTCTTGCTTGAAAATTCATCGATTAAACGGAAAATGACTTCACACAATGGGCAATGACGTCACAACAACATTTTTTTTGTAATGCCGTTTTCATGCCTCAAAAGGAAAATATTCCACGTAAAATACAGATTTAATATCCACTTTTTGTCTTTAGTTTCTTTTTTACCCTTTTTGCATTTGCAAATGGTTACATGTGCATAATTTTAGTAAGTGAAACGACATGGACGTCTTTGAGTGCCCTGACAGGCGGAAAATCCGGTGAGCAAGAGTTCACACCTCCTAAAAACTGAGGAAAACATACTTTCATACTTAAAGCGCCTACATTGAGTAGCATTATACATGAAAAATATTAGTAATGACATTTTTAGAGCATGAACGTTACAAATGAAATATAAAATGTAATATAATATAAAGAGCAACAATGTATCTTCTCCTGACGTCAGGATGACCAAAGAACAATTCGGAGGCGGGACTGGATGCGCTTCGTCCACGCAACTGGATCAGTCACAGTGCTAATTACATGGCGGATTTTTATCTGGTGTTTTCTTCCTTCACCGAGTCTTAAGTAACTTCCTGTGAGTGCTATTGTCTGTGCATGATTACGTTTTCTGAGTTTGTTCATGCCTTTCAGTTTTGTGACACATAGGTTTAAAGTATTCTATAATCATGAATATATATATTTTTTTTTACGAGTCTTGGAAATTTTTAATTTAATATTTTCATTTTCCTGTACGTGATTTCTTAAGGACCCATGTAAATTTCAGTTTTAATGAGGTGAATGACTATGAATAACTTTGATCATTACAATAACAGTTTCTGAAATGGAGATACATTACGCCCAGGACAGACAAACGAATACTCGAGAATCCCGTGCCCTCAAACGGGGTAAAAAAATAAAAAAAAAAAGTTCAGCTCATGTCTACCTTAAACCAGTAACTGATTTCCTTCTCCTTTAATATGCAGCAACTTGCATTTTATGACACCATGGTCGTTAGTGTTCCAACTTCTTAAAATCATAATTTGTAGTTTCCTATTTTATTCCTTGCTCACTTGTGTGTAAGTCTTAGTCATTTGTTATTTAAGACTGAAAATGATTCCCTGCCAACATTGCAAGCTTGGGTACCTTGAAATACAGTAAAAACCAATTTCTTTGTTTCATAACCTTAAAATCAACGAAATATTAATCTCAATTCCAAAACTTTAACGAACAAGCGTTCTGCGTTCTAACAAATTTTAAAGATGTTCCTAAATACAAATAATTCATTTATAATCATCGTTGTATTACTGTAATACTAACAATGACGAATAGTTTACATAAATAACACCAATACGTCTTTACTGGAGCATTTAGCGTAGCTGAATTTTCCACCTGATTCGGTTCTCTTGAACTGATAAAGAAAAGTCATTCGTCTCTTGCAACATTCAAACATTTCAATAAAGCTAACTTCTGCACTTTTTCCACCGTTCTCTACATTTGATAAAAAGGAAACTACTTTAGATTCTAACAGATATAAAAGTCTATCCCTGATGAATGTATGCATGACATCAGTTTACAACGAAATTCAAAAGAAATGAAAAAGTGACTAAATGTAAATTCGTACGCAAACAAATTTGAATATTTTCGCAGGCGGCGCTTCTCGTCGGCTTAATTAGATGATTAACTCTGCATCTAATTAGCGACGTGGACTCACGAAGACAAGAAGCAGGAAATACATTACATCAGGGATCGTATTGCATTCTCTTTAATCATTTTCCCTGACTGGATAAAGAGTATCCAGAAATAGAACTGCAGTACTTATTAGTAGAATGTCAGATTTTACAAATTTGTCATTTTATAAATTTAAACCAGAGGAATACTGAGTGGGTGAATGAAACATCGACAGTAGGTTAGACCCGAGATTCATTTTAATGGAACTAATACCCTCAATTTGTAAAAGGAATAGCATGTTTTTCCCTTCATTGCTGCTTCACAGTTACTTTTGTTATCAGCCAAAGTTTGAGTATTTGACCTCTTTATTCGTGACATGAATTCTAGTATTTTTGGAAAATTAGGATTATTTCCCACCACACCGGAACAGTCATTATGACCAACAAGCTGAAAGACATTGTTATGAAAGGAAGCTAGACAGCCATCCGTCATTAGTTTGTGAAATCTTATTTTTACCCCTGTGTGTTTTTACTCGTTATTTTTTTATCCTTTTTACCCCTTTGTTATTTTTACCCTCAGTTTTTTTACCGCTTTTTTTAAACCCTGTTATTTTAACCCCTTGTTATTTTTCACCACCTGTTTTTTTACCCCGTTACTTTTACATCCCTCAGGTGTCTATCACTCCCAAGGTGAAGTGAATTGATATTACTCGCGTTTGAATATTTGTAAACATGAAATGGCCACGTGCAAATAAAGGGATATTTGGCTGCTTTTACTGCTTCCAACTACTATGAAACTTGTAGTTACTCGAGACTTCTTAAATTTCTAATCAATACTTGCTAAATGATCTCTTCATTTTACGAATCATTCAATGACACAGATGACATGTAATAATAAATTTTAAAAATTGGCCTAAATATATTTATCTAATCTTGCTCTATCTCTTCAACTCCATTTCCCTTATTTTGTGACGAGGCCAAAATATGTACAGGCTCCAAGACCCTTCCAGGTTTTATTCAAGTTCGTCTTCTCCATTCTTCAAGAGAAAAAATCTCACAGAGGTCCTGTGAATTACTGAACGGAAGATTTAAGGTTTAGAGACAAATCAGTCGAGAACTTCAATGATTCATAGATCCTGAATTTTGCCTCCGTATTGTGAAGATGCTTTTTTAGTCTTCTGAGAAATGGAAACGAAAACAAACTTGAAAAATAATTGTCTAATCAATTCTAATTTTTCAGAACATTCTCCAGCAAGACTATATAATACAGAATTATATACTTGTGATGTCATTAATCACTGTCATTAATCACTGTCATTTCTCTCTCTAATCTCTCTCTCTCTCTCTCTCTCTCTCTCTCTCTCTCTCTCTCTCTCTCTCTCTCTAGTAGTTGTATTATTTTAAGCTCGGCCGAAAAGCACAAGTGGTAAATTGTTACAGGGTATAAGAGGCCTAGTATGGACACCTGGACTCTGCTTGTCGACACTCTCTCTCTCTCTCTCTCTCTCTCTCTCTCTCTCTCTCTCTCTCTCTCTCTCTCTCTCTCTCTCTCTGACTCTCTTGCATGTGAGTGAACAACAAGAGTAAGAAAACGACTGCGGACCTTTACAGTACATCCGTCAGTACCTAACTCAAATCCCTGATTTGCATATTTCCCTACTTCCCATCTCTCTACAGAACGAGAATTCGCTGCCGGCTGCAGAGTTTCAGAGGGAATTGTCCCTGTCAGTATTAATTCTTACTCATCCCAAACAAGAGTACACTGCTCCCATGGTCACCTCCAATGAAGGTCCCATTTATTGAATGAATGAAGGAAATATAAAATTTAGGCCATAAGCCAAGCGCTGGGACCTACAAGGTCATTCAGTGCTGAATGGGAAATTGAGAGTGAAAAGGTTTTAAAGGTGTAACAGGAAGAAAATCTTGCAGTTGCACTGTGAAACAATTGTTAGAAGAGGTTGGAAAATAAGATGAAAGAAAGAGAATATGAACGGAGGTACAGTAAAAGAAACGAAAGGGATTGCAGCTAGGGTCCGAAGGGACACTGCAAAAAACCTCTAAGTAATGCCTACAGTGCACTGCATGAGGTGCGCTGACGGCAATATCCCCCTAAGGGGTTTCCATTTATTGGCTCACACGAGGATCCAGTACAAATGCCCAAACCTACTGGTGTATTTATAAGCGACCAAGTTCAAGGAGCTGCAAGGTCTTCCCCTGAAGAAATCTGAGCCTAATGGTCTGTTCCAGAAGAACAGATGTGTCAACTCATCCTCCTGAAAAAGGTGCTATAAAAGAAAATGGTTCTCCCAGTCCTCTCGCAAGACATGTGGAGAGAAGGAGGGGGAAAGAAAAAAAGAAAGCCTCCTATCATAACTGTCTCACATAATATCATTAAATAGCGAAGTAAAATATAGATACTTCGGCTGCCTCCCCATCATTCCAAGGCCTTACTTGTAAGCACAATTAAGATATTATTGAAGCTATTGTAAGAGGCCACCTGAGGTCAGCTTTAATGTTTCATCTCACTGAGACCCTTTTAAAATTGCTCTTAGCAATATTGCTACCAATATTACATCTTTTTTTCTTACAACACCCTTTAAAGGTGAGAAGTCAGGAAAATTTCTGAAGCCTTAATACAGGAACTGTACTTTGTTTTCGATGGCTTCATTTTACCTTGTTCTGCACTGTGGTTATGACGTCAATCTAAAAATAGAATACATTTAGACAAAAGAAATAAAACAAGTTTAGAAAAATTAAATGATCATCTTCATTTCAGCATGAATTTGAATTTTATATTGGCAAATGTTTCAATATTTTCTTGCAGGTTGCAAAGAAAGAAATTTTTTAAAAGGAATACCAAGAAAAGTTTAACAGGAAGAAACTTTATTAAATCTCTCAAGATTTGCCAGTTACTTTCCAAACTCCTATATTTTGACAAGATGCGTTCCATAACGCTCTGGCTCCAGTTTTCACTTTTGGCATTCAGGTCTTAAGATACTTCAACTATAATAAAAAGTCTTTTGAGTTTATAGAATGTCACTGGCTCTAAAAGAAATTTAATAAACCTAAACCTGGGAAGGGTTTCACAAAATGTTTATAACTTTAAATGTTTTAAAACATATATTTATTGCTTTAAATGTTTCACAAAACATATCTATTACTTTAAATTTGCAATAAATACTTATTACTTTAATTCATCAGATGTAACAGCTTTAACTACACAGCTTCAGCTAACTTTCCGATTATACGATACGTGTTTATAAATCAAGACCAGTATGACGTAGCAAGTGCCACTAAATACAAGTAATGTATTAACATAACCTTCACATGCTACACAGCAACTACGAGTAAAGGCTACGGCTTTTACAGCAAAAAAACAAGCGAAATTCCATTGTTAAGGGATTTGTATGTCGCTGCGTTTGCAGTTGCGTCCTTTGTCAAAGCAACACAGCGAACCATACAAAGGCGGCCTTCGCTGGCAGACATCGGACCAGGTCCCAAAATCCCTGAAGGTTTCCACAGGCTCAAGAGAAAGAGAGAGAGAGAGAGAGAGAGAGAGAGAGAGAGAGAGAGAGAGAGCCTCCCTAAGGCTCGTAATTCTCTTATCCTTCCCCCCTTTTTCTTCCCCTAGGTTACCATCATCCTATGAATCTCTTTCTCCCGAAGAACTTACTTTTTGTTTGATTACACAGAAACTGAGTCACACGGATGGCGCACCTCACTTCCAGTTTGGCATCTCTCTCTCTCTCTCTCTCTCTCTCTCTCTCTCTCTCTCTCTCTCTCTCTAAAACTGATATCATAGCTACAAGGGACAGATCGGTTAAATCTAATATTTTTCTTCAGCGTAAATTCTTCAGAGTTGAATACTGGTTAGAAATCAGATTTATTGCACGTACAGTCTAATAATGCGGATTTTTTTTACTAGACAAATAACTTCAGTGCAGCAATGAGCCATAAACAGCCTTATTTAAAAACACCATAAAGATTGTCTTATATGTTTTATAACTGGTTAACCCAGCAAACAAACAGATAAAAAAAATGTAGTATAAGAAAAAATCCCGAAACATGCAAAAACAGAAAGAAAATCACGTGGCATCAAAGGCATCGAAGGATGCATGCTATATATCATACAAGCAATTATCGTAGATAATGTTACTTGCCTAATAGGTCAAGCTATCAGATTATGACAGGGAAAGTGAGGACCTTATTAACGCTATTGACATTTAAATCCGTAATCTGAAAGCTCTTCACTTATACATCCCGTTGCTGTATAGATAAAGCTCTTACAAATTGCCAGGTGACTAAAGCACTAAATTTTGAACAAAATGACACCTATGGTAAATATTCCATACTTGTCAGTGCACAATTCACTATGTCCATCTCCTAACCAGCGAGGACCAGTGGTTCAGCTGAAATTTCATAATTTTGAGTTTTACTGAATTCTCACAGCTGGGATAACTAAATAAACGATTTCTTTAAACCTGGCGTATGTAGTTTGTTTGTTTTTAGTCAGTCCACAAAACAGCCTTCGTTGGCCAAAATATATCCATAGTAAATCCACATACACCTGCTTAAAACATTTTGACATTTTAATAAGTGTTTACTTTTCAATGCATTTATTAAGACAAACTGGTCGTTGTGGTTTACTTCCTAGTGTTACTCATTCTGCATTGTGATATGCAATATCGTTATGGGATCTCTGGCACCACGGGTGTCAAGAACTCTGAAGAAGACCTGTAATTACTATAATTAATGGCCGGCGCTTTAATACTAATGGTGGCATTAGGATGAACATTATATTAGAAAAAATGATGGGAGCTCGGACATTTGTATTACATTTCAACACATTAACTACAGTGCTATGTCCTTATCGGGAGCGCAGGGATGCATAAAATATATATATTAAGTTATGCTTTTATATTTGTTAGTTTTACGGTAAATTGCTTGTGTGCATTTCAAGCAGTGGACAATGAACACTAACTTATAATACTGTCGACTTGCTATCAACAAAAACGACGAAGATATGACCATTGAAGGCGGAGGGTAATTTGCATCTCACCAGAAAGAGAAAATATTGAAAAATTAATAACAATGAAACGCGTAAAACTCAAAACATTGTCCCATAACCAGCGAATAGTTTGTCACCTTGACAGTAGTTATATATTTTTGCAGTTTTACGCTAAATAACTAATTTCGCTTGGTAGTATTTCAAAACTTTAATATCATCTTTAAGCTTCCATAACAAATCCTAAATCACAGAATTATTTCTTTATGTTTTATAGCAAAAAATATATTTGACGTTGAAAGCAGTCATCGATTTTGTGGACAATGATCAGGTTCCCCAGTTTTGTTAGTTTCGTGAAAATGGGAGAGACACATATAAAATATCAATCATAATATTTCACAATTGCTGAAACAATTCTGATATATCGTCACAAGTAATTTCTAATATATATTTACCCAACTAAATCTCATCGGTGCTCGGCAGAATTGTCCATTTTCACCTTTCAAATATTCATTGACAATCGAACTATAGCACAGATGGAAATCAGACTCTATTTATCTTGGGTTTAATGGACAAAAACAAAAATCTATCAACAAAAACAATACGCAAAAGAAGTAATGTCCACTCCAGATCCATAATCGGGCCAAAACCAAATTCTAATCACTCATTACCTATAACATAATGAATATACATGGTATAACTACGCCAAAATCCGTTTCCCAGTTCTCATTTAATCCTCATCAAGAACAGCCAAACAAGTCGCTCTAGTCAACATTTTTATTCCACTGGGACATTTCGGCTTTAACACACTATGCCATTTTCGACCAAAAATAGAGGCAAAACACCAAAACATAAAAATTTGTACTAGTAAAATACAAATCAAAGAAAGGTCACACTCGAGTATATTTTTTTATAAACTACGCTACCATAAAAAAACACACTACTCAGAAAAGAAAACATAATGACTCAAAACTAATACAATTCATTGAATGACAATAGCCAATAAAACAAGAAAAACAAACTCAAGACGAGATCAAAAAAAAAAAATCAAATAAAACACAGGACTAAGAAACATAAAAAAAGACAAACACGAAAAGAAAAATTACACAAAAGATAAATTAGCCTAATGACCAGGAAAGCGAGAGCGGATAGAAAATCAGTAGATTATAGAAAACGGAAAGGATGACTAATCTAGTTTAAGTTGTGGCTTAAGCTTGTGAATATGTATAGATTCTAAAATCTTCAAATCAGACAATTCTGAACAAGAATCTACAATTTTAAAATCCCTTTTACTCAGTCTAGCCTGACTGCATATACTGCAAAGTTCACGGATGAAAGACTGCTGCTTGACTTAGCAGTCTCAACCTGTCCAGTCACTGATCCCTGCATGCTGGCAGAATCTCGTTTTGAGTGCCTTTATGGAACTACCCAAATACCCAACTTGAGTTTATTTTTCTTAGTTTTATTGGCTATTGTCATTCACTGAATTGTATCAGTTTTAAGTCACTATGTTTTCTTTTCTGAGTAGTTTTTTTATGGTAGCGTAGTTCATAAAAAAATTATTCTCGGGTGTGACCTTTCTTTGATTTGCATTTTACTAGTATAAAGTTTTATTTGGTGTTTTGCCTCTATTTTAGACCGAAAATGGTGTGTTAAAGCCGAAAAGTCCCAGTGGAATAAAAATGTTGACTATAGCACTTGTTTGACTGTTCCTGATGAGGTTCAGATTCCTAGAAACCAAACTCTAGCAATCATTTAATCCTCCTCAAGACCACAAATCTACGTGCAAATCCTAACAGAGGTATTGCCTGCTTGTTTAAGTATTGACAATGTCATATCACAACAAATTAAAATTCATTTTAAAAATCATTTATTCATTCATTCATTCTAATACCTCTTGCCCATGTGGCAACATATGCTGATTAAATATTTAACTTACCAGAACGCTGATATTTTTAATATAAAATTAAATCAAGTGAATTACTAATAACTAACGCAATGTTCAGTTAGATTTGCCGTAATTATGCACGAGTAAAAAAATTAAAGGAAACCTTCCAAATACCTTGTCAGTATCAAGGGGAATGACGAACGGTAGGTTTCTGCAAAGTCCTGACGGTAAATTAACCAAATATAATAAGGGATTTGAGAGCAGTTCATCTTACCTTATGCCAGGTTCCACACTGTTGAGCAAAGAAAATTATTAAGATCCCCTCGACTGCAGGACTTGCACAATCCATAATACTGCTTATCACTCATCGCCTTACGTCAATAATAGTAGTCATGTAGTACGTCCCTAAAATTTCTGGAAATGAAAATCCGCGGACACAGAAGCCTTTGTTCACCAGAATGGGACACCTCTTAAACATCGACTGAAACGTTCAAGTTTTTATGCTGAAACTAAAGGAGTTCAAATGACAGGCCTCTGTCAAGTACGGGAAGACAGTGAGCTGACGCGTGAACGAAATCGCAGCAGAGTCAATCAGGCAATTTTCCCTCTAATAATCGAGCAGCTCGTCGAAGTGACCTTTCGCTGTTTGGTCCCCTGTTCGCTCGTTCTGTAGAATCTGACCCTCACGGAATATTGTCGTGTTAAGTTTTGATAAAAACAAAAACCATTTCCATTCACCATCTGGTAGAGTTTCATCAATATCATCATCACTATCCACGATTTTTATGGAGGCCCTATGCCAAACCTCACTGGCGCCATCCCGTGAATAACTTTTTCTTTTGTTACTAATTTCAATATATGTACAATCTTTCTCAAATATATAGTCTTTACATCCTTTAGCTCATGGGGCATCTTGCTGAAAAGTCTGAATACCCTGTATTCGAAGGTTATCTTATGCCTTTGTACATCTGGCCTCATTTAATTTATTTGTCCATGCTCCCATACGCATTGAGACTTACAATGGTACATTTCAGTACATGGGTCCATTTTTTTTGTGTGTGTGTGTGTGTGTGTGTGTGTTTATGAATTTCAATAGTTAGATATCTCACTGACTGAATGTTCAAAAGGCAGGCCTCAATATAATACATCTTTCAAATTTCAAATCTCTTTATGTTTCATCATTCTACCTTTCATACATTAATAGAGCCTTATTAAGGCAAGGGTAAAGAAAAATCAAAGAAAATAGCGTTCTTTTTAATTAAATTCAAATCATAATCATTTTTGCCAATTAGGATATTAAAAAAATATAAAAGAAAACTGTGCTGCACGAATCAAATCACAAAAAGTTCTACCATATAGCCAAGAAGTGTACAGATCATTCTAAGTGGGTTTCACACGAATTTCGGTAAATTTTGATTTTACAACATTTAATAATTCATGTGCAAAGTAAGAGGTTTAGAAAATAACAAGATACAGAGAAGCGAAAATAAAAGATACTGAATTCTGTAGATTTAGCCTCATTTCTTCCAATATCCTCCTTGCAGTGTTCGTCATTGTGGTCGGTCCTGTAACAGAATTGGGTACAAAAACAGTTATTCAGATGTACAAATATACACAAGTGTCACATCAACTGACTGCCGGTTATATCACTAAAAGGAAGGCACGCTAATACACATACACATGAGAGCCTGCTCACACGCACACAATACAAACACGCGCAATATATGAATATATACATATATATATATATGTATGTGTTTATATATATATATATATATATACATATATACATATATATATATATATATATATATATATATATATATATATATATATATATATATATATATATATATATATATATATATATATATATATATATATATATATATAATTTGTTTGTATATAACGATCAACGCATCTTTTCTCCTTAGAAAATTTTGAGATGAAGCTGAGTGACCCATGCCCCTTATAAATATTTTTACCTTTCCAAGGAATCGAACGTTGACCCTTACGTGGTTGAAGTAAATTTTAAGACCAGCTGATTGTCAGGTTCCAGTTATACTTTTAAAAGATGACACCAAAAGGGTATAGTACAGTCATCTGGTTATTACTAGGTCTTAAGAATGAAGTTGCTCTCCAGTGCTCTATTCTGGGCCGACGGGTAGGTGGCAAGCCAGGACTGAACCAGGGCTTTGCAAATGGATGTATTTATGTGTGTGTGTGATCCAGCATAACTCTAAAACCCACTGAGTAAATTTCAACAAACTTGGTATACATATGACTTACCATCTAGAAAAAGAATACTGTGGGGTAAGACATCTCTGTCACCATAGGGGTGGGGTGGGTGGGAGGGTTCCCTGAAACGGGGCTGGTTCTGCCCGTAGACTTAGTAACTAAATAAACTCACGAATTTATCATACCTCATTTCAGTATACATATGAATTACTATGTGGAAGATAATACTGTGGGGTTAAGACATCACTGGCACCAAAGGGGTCGGGGTGGGAAAGAGATGACATGTACAAATAACCGAAAATGACAGATATTAGTATCTAATCCATAGTTTTCGAGGTCGCTGAGATGAATGGTGATACTCCCAATGCCCTTTGAGTCCAAGTTGGCCCCAATAGGAAGGCGGGGTGAGAAGGGAT
>NC_089746.1:41164011-41196511 GCF_040412425.1 Macrobrachium rosenbergii
CTAAAAACATAAAAGGCATGGTTAACTATACAATGAAATTCATAAACAATGGATATCATACTATTTTTTAGATGCGGTTAAATAAACTGTTACAAAAGTACTTGAAAGAGGGGACCTTAATAGCCAGGAATCTGGAAATATGTTTCAACAGTGATTGTATAGTAGTTCGGCAGCGATGCATGAACTTCTCTATATGTTTATGAAGCGGCTAATGATATGGAAGTTTTCAAATAAGGGATCCTCCACATTTCAGTATGTTAAAATCAAATCATGGTTTGGACCCTTCATGCTGTTATTTTTATGTAATCATCCCATCAGGGAAACGGTTTGATTTCCAATTTCAATAAAGCTTTTATTAACTGCTATTTAGGGCCAAAGTCATTTAAAACAAAGTGCTAAGAAAAATTTTTAATATTATATATATGGTTTCGATTATATATTCTGTCAAGAAGTTTGCACTTGGCCTCATATCCACTTCATCTCCTTACCATAACATGAAGTCACTTTTGGCTGAATGTGATTTTTAATATATATATATATATGCTTATATATATTTAATGATATTACAATATTATAAATATATATAATATATATATACATACATCATAATATAAGTTTGTATATAGAATTATGTCAGGAATAAATCTAATTTTTTTCGGATGCTATTTACCAACTCTTCCATAGCGATTTAAAGTTATGATTAGTCCTGCTTCTCCACATGTGGACGGGTGACTTATCATTACCAAAAAATATTCGGGCAAACATACTGAATATCTCTGTAGAAATTACTTAGAAAATAAATGCAGAATGTTTACAAATGTCCTCCAGTGATAAATACATCATTATTCAGTGTCTTTAGCTGCCGGAATTTGGTATACAAAGATTTTCGACAATTTGAGACTCACTTCTCGGGAATCAGAACAAAGCAGTTATCACGACGTACCTGTCATCCAAGCGTTTCATTTTTCGTTCAGTTTAACCACTTATGAAATACGGCTACCTCCAAAGCGTCTGGTGCCATTAAAAGCCTGGTCCTACTGATTGTTTTTCAGGTGCTGGTAGTTTCATTGGACGCATTACACGGTCAACATCGACGAACTCTTAATATCGCGGGTGATTTCGATATCCTCTTTGCCTGGGAAGTTTGCAAAGATTGTTAAAAGTTTCTGGGAAATGGCCTATATTATCAATAATCTCCAGTGTCTGAAAATAATTAAATGCCTACAAAGTGTCTTATTCACGAAGTGTTATCATGAAAAAGCAATAAGTCATTACAGCGCTTTTAGAGATAGTCATAAAGTTTTATACTATATCATGGCCCCCTTGATATGCAATATAAAGAATACCTAAAACGTAAAGGCGTGATTTTAACTATACAATGAAATTCATAAACAATGGATATCATACTATTTACTTAGATGCGGTTAAATAAACTGTTACAAAGGATTTACTTCAAAAAGGGGACCTTAACATATGAAGGAATCTGGAAATATGTTTCAACAGTGATTGTATGGTAGTTCGGATTGATGATGAATCTCTATATGTTTATGAAGCGGCTAGTATATGGAAGTTTTCAACATAGGGATCCTCCACATTTTAGCTGTTAAAATATATGTCAGTCAGGACCCTTCCGTTATTTTTATCTGGAGCATCATCCCATCAGATCAGAAACGGCTTGATTTCCAAGAAAGAATAAAGAAAAAATATCATATTAAAATTACATATATGTAATGTATGTATGTACATATATATATATATATATATATATATATATATATATATATATATATATATATATATATATATATATATATATATATATATATATATATATATATATATATTTACAATATATATATTTAAAAATATATTTTATATATATGAACATATATATATATATGTCATATTTATATACATATACATATATATGTATGCATTGTTTTATATGTACTTGAAATCAATGCTTTTCTAGTACTAACAGTGAAACACATTTTATCATATCTAATATTAACACGACGAAACAGTGTAGATGAATCACTGTTTCGCCGTGTTTGTATACTAACCCTATCTTGAATCAAATTTCCTAAGTGAATTGGTGATTTCATGAGTTCCCTGAAAACTTCAGGGACTTGGTGAAATCACTGGTGTCTAAATTTACTGTAACGTATATGCAACATTTATCTTTACATATATATATATGTATATATATATAAATATATATATATATATATATATATATATATATATATATATATATATATATATATATATATATATATATATATATATATTATACTGTATTTTACAATCAGTAATATCTTAAAAATCATCAATTTGTTAGGTTGTATACAGAGACACTTGTAGCTTAGGTGATGCATCTCTCTTTCTATCTGTGTATGACATATTATACTAGTATGCATGCATTGCTGTATCTGTGTATCGTGAAACCTCATCAATGCTTGTATGAGTAACATGATTTATTGCGTAATATATATATATCAATATACAATACATATATATATATATATATATATATTCTATATATACATTTATATGCATATATATAGGTATATATTGTATATTGGGTGGTAGTACAAGTTACGATGCTGTGTATCACTGCTACTCATACAAACACTGATGAGGCTTCACGATACGTAGAAATAACAATGCATGCAAACTAGATATGTCATGCACACAGGTAGAGAGCCCTGCATCACCTAAGCTCACCAAGTATCTCTGTGTACAACCTAACAAAGTTGAGCTGATTTTAAAGATATGACTGACTCTTGTAAAATACAGTCGCTAATGATATGGTCATTGACGTATTCTGAAGAAAGATCTTACCTCTGCCTCATAGGCAATAAGGACGACAAGGACAGCCAGTACTAACAGAACCTTCATGATTCCTCCAAGGGATGCGTCTGCAAAACCTAAGGCTGCGACTTGGCTCCGTTCTGTCCTACTTCGACTTATATAGCAAAGGCAGTTCTGCTTCACGGATCAAGAATAAGTCTGAATCTCATGTTTTTACTCGAACATGCTCGTTTTACGCGAAATTATACGTTTGGAAAGGATTCTTGCTTGAAAATTCATCGATTAAACGGAAAATGACTTCACACAATGGGCAATGACGTCACAACAACATTTTTTTTTGTAATGCCGTTTTCATGCCTCAAAAGGAAAATATTCCACGTAAAATACAGATTTAATATCCACTTTTTGTCTTTAGTTTCTTTTTTACCCTTTTTGCATTTGCAAATGGTTACATGTGCATAATTTTAGTAAGTGAAACGACATGGACGTCTTTGAGTGCCCTGACAGGCGGAAATCTGGTGAGCAAGAGTTCACCTCCTAAAAACTGAGGAAAACATACTTTCATAGTTAAAGCGCGGCTTAAAGCGCCTACATTGAGTAACATTATTCATGAAAAATATTAGTAATAACATTTTTTAGTGCATGAACGTTACAAATGAATTATAAAATGTAATATAATATAAAGAGCAACACTGTATTTCTCCTGACGTCAGGATGACCAGAGAAAAATTCGGAGGCGGGACTGGATGCGCTTCGTCCACGCAACTGGATCAGTCACAGTGCTAATTACATGGCGGATTTTTATCGTCGTATTTTCTTCTTCACTGACTCTTAAGTAACTTCCTGTGAGTGCTATTGTCTGTGCATGATTACGTTTTCTGGGTTTGTTCATGCCTTTCAGTTTTGTGACACAAAGGTTTAGAGTATTCTATAATCATGAATATATATATTTTTTTTACGAGTCTTGAAATTTTTAATTTAATATTTTCATTTTCCCGTACGTGATTTCTTAAGGACCCATGTAAATTTCAGTTTTAATGAGGTGAATGACTATGAATAACTTTGATCATTACAATAACAGTTTCTGAAATGGAGATACATTACGCCCAGGACAGACAAACGAATACTCTCGAGAATCCCGTGCCCTCAAAACGGGATAAAAAAAAAAAAAAAAAGTTCAGCTCATGTCTACCTTAAACCAGTAATGATTTCCTTCTCCCTTTAATATGCAGCAACTTGCATTTTATGACACCATGGTCGTTAGTGTTCCAACTTCTTAAAATCATAATTTGTAGTTTCCTATTTTATTCCTTGCTCACTTGTGTGTAAGTCTTAGTCATTTGTTATTTAAGACTGAAAATGATTCCTGCCAACATTGCAAGCTTGGGTACCTTGAAATACAGTAAAAACCAATTTCTTTGTTTCATAACCTTAAAATCAACGAAATATTAATCTCAATTCCAAAACTTTAACGAACACTAGCGTTCTGCGTTCTAACAAATTTTAAAGATGTTCCTAAATACAAATAATTCATTTATAATCATCGTTGTATTACTGTAATACTAACAATGACGAATAGTTTACATAAATAACACCAATACGTCTTTACTGGAGCATTTAGCGTAGCTGAATTTTCCACCTGATTCGGTTCTCTTGAACTGATAAAGAAAAAGTCATTCGTCTCTTGCAACATTCAAACATTTCAATAAAGCTAACTTCTGCACTTTTTCCACCGTTCTCTACATTTGATAAAAAGGAAACTACTTTAGATTCTAACAGATATAAAAGTCTATCCCTGATGAATGTATGCATGACATCAGTTTACAACGAAATTCAAAAGAAATGAAAAAGTGACTAAATGTAAATTCGTACGCAAACAAATTTGAATATTTTCACAGACGGCGCTTCTCGTCGGCTTAATTAGATGATTAACTCTGCATCTAATTAGTGACGTGGACTCACGAAGACAAGAAGCAGGAAATACATTTCACCAGGGATCGTACTGCATTCTCTTTAATCATTTTCCCTGACTGGATAAAAGTATCCGGAAATAGAACTGCAGTACTTATTAGTAGAATGTCAGTTTTACAAATTTGTCATCTTATAAATTTAAAGCAGAGGAATACTGAGTGAGTGAAAGAAACATCGACAGTAGGTTAGATCCGAGATTCATTTTAATGGAACTAATACCCTCAATTTGTAAAAGGAATAACATGTTTTTCCCTTCATTGCTGCTTCACAGTTACTTTTGTTATCAGCCAAAGTTTGAACATTTGACCTCTTTATTCGTGACATGAATTCTAGTATTTTGGAAAATTAGGATTATTTCCCACCACACCGGAACAGTCATTATGACCAACAAGCTGAAAGACATTGTTATGAAAGGAAGCTAGACAGCCATCCGTCATTGGTTTGTGAAATCCCCTTAATTTTTACCCCTGTGTGTTTTTTTACTCGTTATTTTTTTATCCCTTTTTTACCCCTTGTTATTTTTTACCCTCAATTTTTTTACTGCTTTTTTTTAAACCCCTGTTATTTTAACCCCTTGTTATTTTTCACCACCTGTTTTTTTACCCCCGTTACTTTTACACCCCTCAGGTGTCTGTCATTCCCAAGGTGAAGTGAATTCGATATTACTCGCGTTTGAATATTTGTAAGCATGAAATGGCCACGTGCAAATAAAGGGATATTTGGCTGCTTTTACTGCTTCCAACTACTATGAAACTTGTAGTTACTCGAGACTTCTCCTTAAATTTCTAATCAATACTTGCTAAATGATCTCTTCATTTTACGACTCGTTCAATGACACAGATGACATGTAATAATAAATTTTAAAAATTGGTCTAAATATATTTATCTAATCTTGCTCTATCTCTTCAACTCCATTTCCCTTATTTTGTGACGAGGCCAAAATATGTACAGGCTCCAAGACCCTTCCAGGTTTTATTCAAGTTCGTCTTCTCCATTCTTCAAGAGAAAAAATCTCACAAAGGTCCTGTGAATTACTGAACGGAAGATTTAAGGTTTAGAGACAAATCAGTCGAGAACTTCAATTATTCATAGATCCTGAATTTTGCCTCCGTATCTGTGAAGATGCTTTTTAGTCTTCTGAGAAATGGAAACGAAAACAAACTTGAAAAATAATTGTCTAATCAATTCTAATTTTTCAGAACATTCTCCAGCAAGACTATATAATACAGAATTATATACTTGTGATGTCATTAATCACTGTCATTAATCACTGTCATTAATCTCTGTCATTTCTCTCTCTCTCTCTCTCTCTCTCTCTCTCTCTCTCTCTCTCTCTCTAGTAGTTGTATTATTTTAAGCTCGGCCGAAAAGCACAAGTGGTAAATTGTTACAGGGTATAAGAGGCCTAGTATGGACACCTGGACTCTGCTGGTCGAACATTCTCTCTCTCTCTCTCTCTCTCTCTCTCTCTCTCTCTCTCTCTCTCTCTCTCTCTCTCTCTCTCTCTCTTGCATGTGACCTAACATGAACAACAAGAGTATAGAAAACGAATGCGGACCTTCCAGTACATCCGTCAGTACCTAACTCAAATCCCTGATTTGCATATTTCCCTACTTCCCATCTCTCTACAGAACGAGAATTCGCTGCCGGCTGCAGAGTTTCAGAGGGAATTGTCCCTGTCAGTAGTAATTCCTTACTCCTCCCAAACAAGAGTACACTGCTCCCATGGTCACCTCCAATGAAGGTCCCATTTATTGAATGAATGAAGGAAATATAAAATATAGGCCATAAGCCAAGCGCTGGCACCTACGAGGTCATTCAGTGCTGAAAAAGAAATTGAGAGCGAAAAGGTTTTAAAGGGGTAACAGGAAGAAAATCTTGCAGTTGCACTGTGAAACAATTGTTAGAAGAGGGTGGAAAATAAGATGAAAGAAAGAGAATATGAACGGAGGTACAGTAAAAGGAATGAAAGGTGTTGCAGCTAGGGTCCGAAGGGACTGCAAAAAACCTTCAAGTAATCCCTACTGTGCACTGCGTGAGGTGCGCTGACGGCACTACCCCCAAAAGGGTTTTCCCTTTATTAGCTCACACGAGAATCCAGGTACCAGTGCCCAAATCTACTGGTGCATTTATAAGCGACCAAGTTCAAGGAGCTGCAAGGTCTACCCCTGAAGAAATCTGAGCCTAATGGTCTGTTCCAGAAGAACAGATGTGTCAGCTCATCCTCCTGAAAAAGGTGCTGTAAAAGAAAATGGTTCTCCCAGTCCTCTCGCAAGACATGTGGAGAGAAGGAGAGGGAAAGAAAAAAAAGAAAGCCTCCTATCATAACTGTCTCACATAATATCATAACATAGCGAAGTAAAATATAGATACTTCGGCTGCCTCCCCATCATTCCAAGGCCTTACTTGTAAGCACAATTAAGATATTATTGAACCTATTGTAAGAGGCCACCTGAGGTCAGCTTTAATGTTTCATCTCACTGAGACCGTTTTAAAATTGCTCTTAGCAATATTGCTACTCGATATTACATCTTTTTTTCTTACAACACCCTTTAAAGGTGAGTAGTCGGGAAAATTTCTGAAGCCTTAATACAGGAACTGTACTTTGTTTTCGATGGTTTCATTTTACCTTGTTCTGCACTGTGGTTATGACGTCAATCTAAAAAATAGAACACATTTAGACAAAAAGAAATAAAACACGTTTAGAAAAAATTAAATGATCATCTTCATTTCAGCATGAATTGGAATTTCATATTGGCAAATGTTTCAATGTTTTCTTGCAGGTTGCAAAGAAAGAAATTTTTTTAAAAAAGGAATACCAAGAAAAGTTTAACAGGAAGAAACTTTATTAAATCTCTCAAGATTTGCCAGTTACTTTCCAAACTCCTATATTTTGACAAGGTGCGTTCCATAACGCTCTGGCTCCAGTTTGACGTCACTTTTGGCATTCGGGTCTTACTGTTTTAATACTTCAACTATAATAAAAAGTCTTTTGAGTTTATAGAATGTCACTGGCTCTAAAAGAAATTTAATAAACCTAAACCTGGGAAGGGTTTCACAAAATGTTTATAACTTTAAATGTTTTAAAAAATATATTTATTGCTTTAAATGTTTCACAAAATATATCTATTACTTTAAATTTGCAATAAATACTTATTACTTTAATTCATCAGATGTAACTGCTGTAACTACACAGCTTCAACTAACTTTCCGATTATACGATACGTGCTTATAAATCAAGACCAATATGACGTAGCAATTGCCACTAAATACAAGTAATGTATTAACATAACCTTCACACGCTGCACAGCAACTACGAGTAAAGGCTACGGCTTTTACGTCAACAAAAAAAGCGAAATTCCATTGTTAAGGGATTTGTATGTCGCTGCGTTTGTACTTGCGTCTTTGTCAAAGCAACACAGCGAACCATACAAAGGCGGCCTTCGCTGGCAGACATCGGACCAGGTCCCAAAATCCCTGAAGGTTTCCACAGGCTCAAGAGAAGAGAGAGAGAGAGAGAGAGAGAGAGAGAGAGAGAAGCCTCCCTAAGGCTCGTAATTCTCTTATCCTTCCCCCCCCCTTTTTCTTCCCCTAGGTTACATCATCCTATGAATCTCTTTCTCCCGAAGGACTTCCTTTTGGTTTAATTACACAGAAACTGAGTTATACGGATGGCACACCTCACTTCCAGTTTGGCATCTCTCTCTCTCTCTCTCTCTCTCTCTCTCTCTCTCTCTCTCTCTCTCTCTCTCTCTAAGACTGATATCATAGCTACAAGGGACAGATCGGTTAAATCAATATTTTTCTTCAGCGTAAATTCTTGAGAGTTGAATACTGCATAGAAATCAGATTTATTGCACGTACAGTCTAATAATGCTTTTTTACTAGACAAATAAGGTCAGTGCAGCCATGAGCCATAAACAACCTCATTTAAAAACGCCATGAAGATTGTTTTATACGATTTATAACTGGCTAACCCAGCAAACAAACAGATAAAAAAATGTAGTGTAAGAAAAAAATCCCGAAACATGCAAAAACAGAAAGAAAATCACGTGGCATCAAAGGCATCGAAGGTTGCATGCTATATATCATACAAGCAATTATCGTAGATAATGTTACTTGCCTAATAGGTCAAGCTATCAGATTATGAGAGGGAAAGTGAGGACCTTTTTAACGCGATTGACATTTAAATCCGTAATCTGAATGCTCTTCACTTATACATCCCGTTGCTGTATAGATAAAGCTCTTACAAATTGCCAGGTGACTAAAGCACTAAATTTTGAACAAAATGATACCTATGGTAAATATTCCATACTTGTCAGTGCACATTCACTATGTCCATCTCCTAACCAGCGAGGACCAGTGGTTCAGCTGAAAGGTCAGCATTTTGAGTTCAACTGAACTCTCACAGCTGGGATAACTAAATAAACAATTTCTTTAAACCTGGCGTATGTAGTTTGTTTGTTTTTAGTCAGTCCACAAAACAGCCTTCGTTGGCCAAAATATATCCATAGTAAATCCATATACACCTGCTTTAAACTGACATTTTAAATAACGTTTAATAAGTGTAATATAAGGAAAATGCTTTACTTTCAATGCATTTATTAAGACAAACTTGTCGTTGTGGTTTACTTCTAGTGTTACTCATTCTGCATTGTGATATGCAATATCGTTATGGGATCTCTGGCACCACGAGTGTCAAGAACTCTGAAGAAGACCCGTAATTACTATAATTAATGGCCGGAGCTTTAATACTAATGATGGCATTAGGATGAACATTATATTAGAAATGATAGGAGCTCGGACATTTCTATTGCATTTCAACACATTAACTACAGTGCTATGTCCCTATCGGGAGCGCAGGGATGCATAAATATATATATTAAGTTATACTTTTATAATTGTTAGTTTTACGGCAAATTGCTTGTGTGCATTTCAAGCAGTGGACAATGAACACTAACTTATAATACTGTCGACTTGCTATCAACAAAAACGACGAAGATGCGACCATTGAAGGCGGAGGGTAATTTCCATCTCACCAGAAAGGAAAATATTGAAAAATTAATAACAATGAAACGCGTAAAACTCAAAACTTTGTGCTAACCAGCGAATAGTTGTCACCTTGACAGTAGTTATATATTTTGCAGTTTTACGCTAAATAACTAATTTCGCTTGGAAGTATTTCAAAACTTTAAGATCATCTTTGAGCTTCCATAACAAATCCCAAATCACAGAATTATTTCTTTATGTTTTATAGCAAAAAATATATTTGACGTTGAAAGCAGTCATCGATTTTGTGGACAAGGTCAGGTTGCCCCAGTTTCTTAGTTTCGTGAAAATCGGACAGATACATATAAAATAACAATCATAATACTTCATGATTGCGATAAACAATTCTGATATATCGTCACAAGTAATTTCTAATATATATTTACCCAACTAAATCTCATCGGTGCTCGGCAGAATTCTCCATTTTCACCTTTCAAATATTCATTAACAATCGAACTATAGCACAGATGGAAATCAGACTCTATTTATCTTGGGTTTAATGGACAAAACAAAAATCTATCAACAAAAACAATACGCAAAAGAAGTAATGTCCACTCCAGATCCATAATCAGGCCAACACCAAATTCTAATCACTCATTACCTATAACATGATGAATATACTTGGTATAACTACGCCAAAATCCGTTTCCCAGTTCTCATTTAATCCTTATCAAGAACAGCCAAACAAGCGCTCTAGTCAACATTTTTATTCCACTGGGACATTTCGGCGTTAACACACTATGCCATTTTCGACCAAAAATATAGGCAAACCACCAAAACATAAAACTTTGTACTAGTAAAATACAAATCAAAGAAAGGTCACACTCGAGTATATTTTTTTTATAAACTACGCTACCATAAAAAAAACACACTACTCAGAAAAGAAAACATAATGACTCAAAACTAATACAATTCAGTGAATGACAATAGCCAATAAAACTAAGAAAAAACAAACTCAAGACGAGATCAAATAAAAAAAACATCAAATAAAACACAGGACTAAGAAACATAAAAAAAGACAAACACGAAAAGAAAAATTACACAAAAGATAAATTAGCCTAATGACCGGAAAGCGAGAGCGGATAGAAAATCAGTAGATTATAGAAAACGGAAAGGATGACTGGTCTAGGTTAAGTTGTGGCTTAAGCTTGTGAATATGTATAGATTCTAAAATCTTCAAATCAGACAATTCTGAACAAGAATCTACAATTTTAAAATCCCTTTTACTCAGTCTAGCCTGACTGCATATACTGCAAAGCACACGGATGGAAGACTGCTGCTTGACTTAGCAGTCTCAACCTGTCCTGTCACTGATCCCTGCATGCTGGCAGAATCTCGTTTTGAGTGCCTTTATGGAACTACCCAAATACCCCACTTGAGTTTATTTTTTCTTAGTTTTATTGGCTATTGTCATTCACTGAATTGTATCAGTTTTAAGTCACTATGTTTTCTTTTCTGAGTAGTTTTTTTTTATGGTAGCGTAGTTCATAAAAAATTATTCTCGGGTTTGACCTTTCTTTGATTTGCATTTTACTAGTATAAAGTTTTATGCTTTGGTGTTTTGCCTCTATTTTTGGCTCAGTGTGTTAAAGCCGAAAAGTCCCAGTGGAATAAAAATGTTGACTATAGCACTTGTTTGGCTGTTCCTGATGAGGTTCAGATTCCCTAGGAACCAAACTCTAGCAATCATTTAATCTTCCTCAAGACCACAAATCTACGTGCAAATCCTAACAGAGGTATTGCCTGCTTGTTTAAGTATTGACAATGTCATA
The DNA here is from genome assembly GCF_040412425.1 of Macrobrachium rosenbergii. Classification (NCBI taxonomy): domain Eukaryota; kingdom Metazoa; phylum Arthropoda; class Malacostraca; order Decapoda; family Palaemonidae; genus Macrobrachium; species Macrobrachium rosenbergii. The sequence continues at coordinate 41,175,618 of NC_089746.1, forward strand.
TCACAACAAATTAAAATTCATTTTAAAATCATTCATTCATTCATTCTAATACCTCTTGCCCATGTGGCAACATACGCTGATTAAATATTTAACTTACCATAACGCATATTTTTAGTACAAAATTAAATCGCTTGAATTACTAATAACTAACGCATGTTCAGTTAGATTTGCCGTAATTATGCACGAGTAAAAAAAATTAAAGGAAACCTTCCAAATACCTTGTCAGTATCAAGGGGAATGACGAACGGTAGGTTTCTGCAAAGTCCTGACGGTAAATTAACCAAATATAATAACGGATTTGAGAGCAGTTGATCTTACCTTATGCCAGGTTTCCACACTGTTGAGCAAAGAAAATTATTAAGATCCCCTCGACTGCAGGACTTGCACAATCCATAATACTGCTTATCACTCATTGCCTTACGTCAATAATCGTAATCATTTAGTACCTCGCTAAAATTTCTGGAAATGAAAATCCGCGAACATAGAAACGTTTGTTCACCAGAACGGGACACCTCTTAAACATCGACTGAAACGTTCAAGTTTTGATGCTGAAACTAAAGAAGTTCAAATGACAGGCCTCTGTCAAGTACGGGAAGACAGTGAGCTGACGCGTGAACGAAATCGCAGTAGAGTCAATCAGGCAATTCCCTCTAATAATCGAGCAGCTCGTCGAAGTGGCCTTTCGCTGTTTGGTCCCCTGTTCGCTCGTTCTGTAGAATCTGACCCTCACGGAATATTGTCGTGTTAAGTTTTGATAAAAACAAAAACCATTTCCATTCACCATCTGGTAGAGTTTCATCAATATCATCATCACTATCCACGATTTTTATGGAGGCCCTATGCCAAACCTCAATGGCGCCATCCCGTGAATAACTTTTTCTTTTGTTACTAATTTCAATATATGTATAATCTTTCTCAAATACGAGTATATAGTATTTACATCCTTCAGCTCATGGGGCATCTTGCTGAAAAGTCTGAATACCCTGTATTCGAAGGTTATCTTATGCCTTTGTACATCTGGCCTCATTAATTTATTTGTCCATGCTCCCATACGCATTGAGACTTACAATGGCACATTTCAGTACATGGGTCCATTTTGTGTGTGTGTGTGTGTGTGTGTGTGTGTGTGTGTGTGTTTATGAATTTCAATAGTTAGATATCTCACTGGCTGAATGTTCAAAAGGCAGGCCTCAATATAATACATCTTTCAAATTTCAAATCTCTTTATGTTTCATCATTCTACCTTTCATACATTAATAGAGCCTTATTAAGGCAAGGGTAAAAAGAAAAATCAAAGAAAATAGCGTTCTTTTTAATTAAATTCAAATCATAATCATTTTTGCCAATTAGGATATTAAAAAAATATAAAAGAAAACTGTGCTGCACGAATCAAATCACAAAAAGTTCTACCATATAGCCAAGAATTGTACAGATCATTGTAAGTGGGTTTCACACGAATTTCGGTAAATTTTGATTTTACAACATTTAATAATTCATGTGCAAAGTAAGAGGTTTAGAAAATAACAAGATACAGAGAAGCGAAAATAAAAGATACTGAATTCTGTAGATTTAGCCTCATTTCTTCCAATATCCTCCTTGCAGTGTTCGTCATTGTGGTCGGTCCTGTAACAGAATTGGGTACAAAAACAGTTATTCAGATGTACAAATATACACAAGTGTCACATCAACTGACTGCCGGTTATATCACTAAAAGGAAGGCACGCTAATACATATACACATGAGAGCCTGCTCACACGCACACAATACAAACACGCGCAATATATGAATATATACATATATATATGTGTGTGTTTATACTCATATATATACATACATACACATGATCATATATATATATATATATATATATATATATATATATATATATATATATATATATATATATATATAATTTGTTTGTATATAACGATCAACGCATCTTTTCTTCTTAGAAAATTTTGAGATGGAGCTGAGTGCCCCATGCCCCTTATAAAAATATTTTTACCTTTCCAAGGAATCGAACGTTGACCCTTACGTGGTTGAAGTAAATTTTAAGACCAGCTGATTGTCAGGCTCCAGTAATACTTCTAAAAAGATGACACCAAAAGGGTATAGTACAGTCATTTGGTTATTACTAGGTCTTAAGAATGAAGTTGCTCTCCAGTGCTCTATTCTGGGCCGACGGGTAGGTGGCAAGCCAGGACTGAACCAGGGCTTTGCAAATGGATGTATTTATGTGTGTGTGTGATCCAGCATAACTCTAAAACCCACTGAGTAAATTCAACAAACTTGGTATACATATGACTTACCATCTAGAAAAGAATACTGTGGGGGTAAGACATCTCTGTCACCATAGGGGTGGGGGTGGGTGGGAGGGTTTCCTGAAACGGGCTGGTTCTGCCCGTAGACTTAATAACTAAATAAACTCACGAATTTATCATACCTCATTTCAGTATACATATGAATTACTATGTGGAAGATAATACTGTGGGGGTTAAGACATCACTGGCACCAAAGGGGGCCGGGGTGGGAAAGAGAGGATATGTACAAATAACCGAAAATGACAGATATTAGTATCTAATCCATAGTTTTCGAGGTCGCCGAGATGAATGGTGATACTCCCAATGCCCTTTGAGTCCAAGTTCGGCCCCAATAGGAAGGCGGGGTGAGAAGGGATAAAGTATAAAATGTCTAAAAGCTGGGGAAAAGTAACTGAAGCAACTATCTTAAGAGGAGAGAGAGAGAGAGAGAGAGAGAGAGAGAGAGAGAGAGAGATTTTATTGGTTGTCTTTTGGAGTTTTCCCAGGCACATATATATATATATATATATATATATATATATATATATATATATATATATATATATATATATATATATATATATATATATATATATATATATATATATATATATATATATATATATATATATATATATTATATACTGTGTATGTATATATATACATATATATATAAATGGATATGTGTGTGTGTTCCAGCATAACTCTGAAAAGCATTGAGCAATTTCAACAAACTTGGTATACATAATTATGACTTACCATCTAGAAAAGAATACTATGGAGGTAAGACATCACTAGCACCAAAGGGGTGGGAGTGGGAAGGCCTTCCCTCAAACAGGGCTAGTTCTGCCCGTAGACTTAATAACTAAATAAACTCACGAATTTATCATACCTCATTTCAGTATACATATGAATTACTATGTGGAAGATAATACTGTGGGGTTAAGACATCACTGGCACCAAAGGGGGCCGGGGTGGGAAAGAGAGGATATGTACAAATAACCGAAAATGACAGATATTAGTATCTAATCCATAGTTTTCGAGGTCACTGAGATGAATGGTGATACTCCCAATGCCCTTTGAGTCCAAGTTCAGCCCCAATAGGAAGGAAGGGGGTGAGAAGGGATAAAGTATAAAATGTCTAAAAGCTGGGAAAAGTAACTGAAGCAACTATCTTAAGAGGAGAGAGAGAGAGAGAGAGTAGAGAGACTAGAGAGAGAGAGAGAGAGAGAGATTTTATTGGAGAGAGAGTTTTCCCAGGTTATATATATATATATATATATATATATATATATATATATATATATATATATATATATATATATATATATATATATATATATATATATATATATATAGATATATAAATATATATATATATATATATATATATATATATATATATATATATTATATACTGTGTATGTATATATATACATATATATATAAATGGATATGTGTGTGTGTTCCAGCATAACTCTGAAAAGCATTGAGCAATTTCAACAAACTTGGTATACATAATTATGACTTACCATCTAGAAAAGAATACTATGGAGGTAAGACATCACTAGCACCAAAGGGGTGGGAGTGGGAAGGCCTTCCCTCAAACAGGGCTAGTTCTGCCCACAGACTTAGTAACTAAATAAACTCTACAGCTTTACCATACCTCATTTCAACATATATATGACTTACTATCTGGGAAATAATACTGCGTGGGTAAGACATCACTGGCACGATAGGGGTCGGGGTGGGAAGGGGATGACATGTAAAAATAACAAAAAACGACAGATTACTGTCTAATCTATAGTTTTCGAGGTCACTGAGATGAACAGTGACACTCCTGATACCATTTAAGTCCAAGCCCCAACAGGAATGGGGGTGGTGAGAAGGGATGAAATATAAAATGACAAAAATGCTGAGCAATGTAACTGAAGCAACTATCTTAACAGGAAAGGGAGAGAGTGAGAGTGAGAGCGAGAGAGAGAGAAAAAGTGAGAGAGTAGAGATGGTGTTACGGAGGAGAAAGAAAGAGAGAGAGAGAGTGTGTGTGTGTGTTTTAGGGAGAGAGAGTGAGTTTATCAGTTGTCATTCAGAGTTATCCTGGGCAGTGCTGGGTTAATCAACTAATATATATACAGTACATAATATTACATATATAAATATATATATAACATTATATATATATGTATGTGCATATGTGTATGTTTTATATATACATATAAATATATATATATATATATATATATATATATATATATATATATATATATATATATATATATATATGTGTGTGTGTGTGTGTGTGTGTGTTGCCGTGCATGACTGCTATAATATACTTCCTGGTGAGCATTATACGTCGAAGGTCTTGAAATAAGAGAAGATAATGCCTTGATCAGTATGTAACATCAAATCATAGTTTGGAAAAAACTCCATGCTGCATGTAATCACTTAATCCCTTATTGACAATATAGCTTTTATTAACTGCTATTTAGGGCCAAAGTCATTTAAAAACATGCAGTGCTAAGCACAGAAAATTTTTTATTTATTTATACGCATGGTTTCGATTGATAATTCTGTCAAGAAGTTTGCACTTGGCCTCATATCCACTTCATCTCCTTACCATAACTATGAGCACTTTTGGCTGAATCTGAGCCTTTTAACTTATTTCATTGCTTGCACATATTTAATGATATTGACAATATTATAAAGAGAATAATGAGTAGCATACTGCCACATACATCAGAATAGAAGTTTGTACCAATGTATGAAGAATTAGTCAGGAATAAATCTAACCGATTTCGGATGTCAAGTTTAACCAACTCTTCCATAGCGATTTAAAGTTCCGCAGATTACTTGCTTCTCCACATGTATGCCAAAAAATATAGGCAAACATACTGAATATCTCTGTAGAAGTACTTAGAAAATAAATGCAGAATGTTTACAAATGTCCTCCATTGATAAATACTCATTATTCAGTGTCTTTAGCTGCCGGAATTTGGTGCCATAAGATTTTCCACAATTTGAGACTCACACTTCTCAGGGAATCAGAACAAAGCAGTGCGAAGGATACGACGTACCTGTCATCCAAGCGTTTTATTTTTCGTTCAGTTTAACCACTTCCTCTGCGTGAACCACGGCTACCTCCAAAGCGTCTGGTGCCATTAAAAAGCCTGGTCCCAAATTTTTCAGCGCTGGTAGTTTCATTGGACGTGTCACGACGAACTCTTAATATCGCCATTTCTCCCTCTGTTGCCTAGGAAGTTTGCAAAGATTGTTAAAAGTTTCCAGGAAATGTCCTATCGTACAATAATCTCCAGTGTCTGTAAGAAATGCCTACAAAGTGTCTTATTCACGAAGTGTTATCATGAAAAAGCAATAAGTCATTACACCGCTTTTAGAGATAGTCATAAGTTTTATACTATATCAGGCCCCCTTGATATGCAATAAAAAAGAATATTCTAAAACGTAAAGGCATGGTTAACTATACAATGAAATTCATAAACAATGGATATCATACTATTTACTTAGATGCGGTTAAATAAACTGTTACAAAGGTACTTGAAAGAGGGGACCTTAACACCCAGGAATCTGGAAATATGTTTCAACAGTGATTGTATGGTAGTTCGGCAGTGATGATGAACTTCTCTATATGTTTATGAAGCGGCTAGTGATATGGAAGTTTTCAATATAAGGGATCCTCCACATTTTAGCTGTTAAAATATATGTCAGTCAGGACCCTTCCGTTATTTTTATCTGGAGCATCATCCCATCGGGGAAACGGCTTGATTTCCAAAGAAAGAATGAAAGAAAGAAAAAATATTTACACACGTATATATTACACACAAATGCACACACACACACATATATGTATATATATATATATATATATATATATATATATATATATATATATATATATATATATATATATATATATATATATATATATATATATATATATATATATATATATATTTATATATATATATATATATATATAGATATATATATATATATATATATAATTTATATACATATACATATATATGTATATGTACATATATGCACTTAGGAACATTTTATCCCCAATGGTCTAGTACTGAACACGGCGAAACACATTTTATCACCATGAGGCTAATATTAACACGACGAAACAGTGTAGATGAATCACTGTTTCGCCGTGTTTAATGCTAGCCCTTCTTGGATCAAATGCTCCTAAGCGAATTGGTGATTTCATGAGTTCCCTGAAAACTTCAGGGACTTGGTGAAATCACTGGTGTCACAAATTTACTGTAACGTATATGCAACATTATGCATATATGTATATGTATACATATATATATATGTATATATATATAAATATATATATATATATATATATATATATATATATATATATATATATATTAGCGACTGTATTTTACAAGTCAGTAATATCTTAAAAATCAGCTCAACTTTGTTAGGTTGTACACGGAGATACTTGGTGAGCTTAGGTGATGCAGTCTCTCTTTCTATCTGTGTGCATGACATATCTAGTTTGCATGCATTGCTGTATCTGTGTATCGTGAAACCTCATCAATGCTTGTATGAGTAACAGTGATTTATTGCGTAACTTGTACTACCATCCAATATACAATACATATATATATATAATATATATATATTCTATATATACATTTATATGCATATATATAGGTATATATTGTATATTGGGTGGTAGTACAAGTTACGCGATGCTGTGTATCACTGCTGCTCATACAAACACTGATGAGGCTTCACGATACGTAGAAATAACAATGCATGCAAACTAGATATGTCATACACACAGGTAGAAAGAGAGCCCTGCATCATCTAAGCTCACCAAGTATCTCTGTGTACAACCTAACAAAGTTGAGCTGATTTTAAAGATATGACTGACTCTTGTAAAATACAGTCGCTAATGATATGGTCATTGACGTATTCTGAAGAAAGATCTTACCTCTGCCTCATAGGCAATAAGGACGACAAGGACAGCCAGTACTAACAGAACCTTCATGATTCCTCCAAGGGATGCGTCTGCAAAACCTAAGGCTGCGACTTGGCTCCGTTCTGTCCTACTTCGACTTATATAGCAAAGGCAGTTCTGCTTCACGGATCAAGAACAAGTCTGAACCTCATATTTTTACTCGAACATGCTCGTTTTACGCGAAATTATACGTTTGGAAAGGATTCTTGCTTGAAAATTCATCGATTAAACGGAAAATGACTTCACACAATGGGCAATGACGTCACAACAACATTTTTTTTGTAATGCCGTTTTCATGCCTCAAAAGGAAAATATTCCACGTAAAATACAGATTTAACATCCACTTTTTGTCTTTAGTTTCTTTTTTACCCTTTTTGCATTTGCAAATGGTTACATGTGCATAATTTTAGTAAGTGAAACGACATGGACGTCTTTGAGTGCCCTGACAGGCGGAAAATCCGGTGAGCAAGAGTTCACACCTCCTAAAAACTGAGGAAAACATACTTTCATAGTTAAAGCGCGGCTTAAGCGCCTACATTGAGTAACATTATTCATGAAAAAATATTAGTAATAACATTTTTAGAGCATGAACGTTACAAATGAATTATAAAATGTAATATGATATAAAGAGCAACAATGTATCTTCCCCTGACGTCAGGATGACCAAAGAAAAATTCGGAGGCGGGACTGGATGCGCTTCGTCCACGCAACTGGATCAGTCACAGTGCTAATTACATGGCGGATTTTTATCGTGGTGTTTTCTTGCTTCACCGAGTCTTAAGTAACTTCCTGTGAGTGCTATTGTCTGTGCATGATTACGTTTTCTGGGTTTGTTCATGCCTTTCAGTTTTGTGACACAAAGGTTTAGAGTATTCTATAATCATGAATATATATATTTTTTTGTACGAGTCTTGGAAATTTTTAATTTAATATTTTCATTTTCCCGTACGTGATTTCTTAAGGACCCATGTAAATTTCAGTTCTAATGAGGTGAATGACTATGAATAACTTTGATCATTACGATAACAGTTTCTGAAATGGAGATACATTACGCCCAGGACAGACAAACGAATACTCTCGAGAATCCCGTGCCCTCAAAACGGGATAAAAAAAAGAAAAAAGTTCAGCTCATGTCTACATTAAACCAGTAACTGATTTCCTTCTCCCTTTAATATGCAGCAACTTGCATTTTATGACACCATGGTCGTTAGTGTTCCAACTTCTTAAAATCATAATTTGTAGTTTCCCTATTTTATTCCTTGCTCACTTGTGTGTAAGTCTTAGTCATTTGTTATTTAAGACTGAAAATGATTCCCTGCCAACATTGCAAGCTTGGGTACCTTGAAATACAGTAAAAACCAATTTCTTTGTTTCATAACCTTAAAATCAACGAAATATTAATCTCAATTCCAAAACTTTAACGAACACTAGCGTTCTGCGTTCTAACAAATTTTAAAGATGTTCCTAAATACAAATAATTCATTTATAATCATCGTTGTATTACTGTAATACTAACAATGACGAATAGTTTACATAAATAACACCAATACGTCTTTACTGGAGCATTTAGCGTAGCTGAATTTTCCACCTGATCCGGTTCTCTTGAACTGATAAAGAAAAGTCATTCGTCTCTTGCAACATTCAAACATTTCAATAAAGCTAACTTCTGCACTTTTTCCACCGTTCTCTACATTTCATAAAAAGGAAACTACTTTAGATTCTAACAGATATAAAAGTCTATCCCCGATGAATGTATGCATGACATCAGTTTACAAAGAAATTCAAAAGAAATGAAAAAGTGACTATATCTAAATTCGTACGCAAACAAATTTGAATATTTTCACAGACGGCGCTTCTCGTCGGCTTAATTAGATGATTAACTCTGCATCTAATTAGTGACGTGGACTCACGAAGACAAGAAGCAGGAAATACATTTCACCAGGGATCGTACTGCATTCTCTTTAATCATTTTCCTGACTGGATAAAGAGTATCCGGAAATAGAACTGCAGTACTTATTAGTAGAATGTCAGTTTTACAAATTTGTCATCTTATAAATTTAAAGCAGAGGAATACTGAGTGAGTGAAAGAAACATCGACAGTAGGTTAGACCCGAGATTCGTTTTAATGGAACTAATACCCTCAATTTGTAAAAGGAATAACATGTTTTTCCCTTCATTGCTGCTTCACAGTTACTTTTGTTATCAGCCAAAGTTTGAGTATTTGACCTCTTTATTCGTGACATGAATTCTAGTATTTTGGAAAATTATGATTATTTCCCACCACACCGGAACAGTCATTATGACCAACAAGCTGAAAGACATTGTTATGAAAGGAAGCTAGACAGCCATCCGTCATTAGTTTGTGAAATCCCCTTATTTTTTACCCCTGTGTGTTTTTTTACTCGTTATTTTTTTATCCCTTTTTTACCCCTTGTTATTTTTTACCCTCAATTTTTTTACCGCTTTTTTTAAACCCCTGTTATTTTAACCCCTTGTTATTTTTCACCACCTGGTTTTTTTACCCCCGTTATTTTTACACCCCTCAGATGTATGCAATTCCCAAGGTGAAGTGAATTCGATATTATTCGCGTTTGAATATTTGTAAGCATGAAATGGCCACGTGCAAATAAAGGGATATTTAGCTGCTTTTACTGCTTCCAACTACTATGAAACTTGTAGTTACTCGAGACTTCTCCTTAAATTTCTAATCAATACTTGCTAAATGATCTCTTCATTTTACGAATCGTTCAATGACACAGATGACATGTAATAATAAATTTTAAAAATTGGCCTAAATATATTTATCTAATCTTGCTCTATCTCTTCAACTGCATTTCCCTTATTTTGTGACGAGGCCAAAGTATGTACAGGATCCAAGACCCTTCCAGGTTTTATTCAAGTTCATCTTCTCCATTCTTCAAGAGAAAAAATCTCACAAAGGTCCTGTGAATAAATGAACGGAAGATTTAAGGTTTAGAGACAAATCAGTCGAGAACTTCAATTATTCAGATGCTGAATTTTGACTCCGTATCTGTGAAGATGCTTTTTAGTCTTCTGAGAAATGGAAACGAAAACAAACTTGAAAAATAATTGTCTAATCAATTCTAATTTTTCAGAACATTCTCCTGCAAGACTATATAATACAGAATTATACACTTGTGATGTCGATTAATCACTGTCATTTCTCTCTCTCTCTCTCTCTCTCTCTCTCTCTCTCTCTCTCTCTCTCTCTCTCTCTCTCTCTCTCTCAAGTAGTCGTATTATTTTAAGCTCGGCCGAAAAGCACAAGTGGTAAATTGTTACAGAGTATAAGAGGCCTAGTATGGACACCTGGACTCTGCTTGTCGAACATTCTCTCTCTCTCTCTCTCTCTCTCTCTCTCTCTCTCTCTCTCTCTCTCTCTCTCTCTCTTTGCATGTGACCTTACGTGAACAACGAGAGTATAGAAAACGACTGCGGACCTTCTACATCCGCCAGTACCTAACTCAAATCCCTGATTTGCATATTTCCCTACTTCCCATCTCTCTACAGAACGAGAATTCGCTGCCGGCTACAGAGTTTCAGAAGGAATTGTCCCTTTCAGTATTAATTCCTTACTCATCCCAAACAAGAGTACACTGGTCCCATGGTCACCTCCATTGAAGGTCCCATTTATTGAATGAATGAAGGAAATATAAAATTTAGGCCATAAGCCAAGCGCTGGGACCTACGAGGTCATTCAGTGCTGAATGGGAAATTGAGAGTGAAAAGGTTTTAAAGGTGTAACAGAAGAAAATCTCGCAGTTGCACTATGAAACAATTGTTAGAAGAGGTTGGATAGTAAGTTGAAAGAAAGAGAATATGAACAGAGGTACAGTAAAAGAAATGAAAGGGATTGCAGCTATGGTCCGAAGGGACTGCAAAAAACCTCAAAGTAATTTTACAGTGCACTGCGTGAGGTGCACTGATGGCACTATCCCCCAAAGGGTTTTCCATTTATTGGCTCACACGAGAATCCAGTACAAATGCCCAAACCTACTGGTGTATTTATAAGCGACCAAATTCAAGGAGCTGCAAGGTCTACCCCTGAAGAAATCTAAGCCTAATGGTCTGTTCCAGAAGAACAGATGTGTCAACTCATCCTCCTGAAAAAAGGTGCTATAAAAGAAAATGGTTCTCCCAGTCCTCTCGCAAGACATGTGGAGAGAAGGAGAGGGAAAGAAAAAAAGAAAGTCTCCTATCATAGCTGTCTCACATATTATCATGACATAGCGAAGCAAAATATAGATACTTCGGCTGCCTCCCCATCATTCCAAGGCCTTACTTGTAAGCACAATTAAGATATTATTGAAGCTATTGTATGAGGCCACCTGAGGTCAGCTTTAATGTTTCATCTCACTGAGACCCTTTTAAATTGCTCTTAGCAATATTGCTACCCGATATTACATCTTTTTTTCTTACAACACCCTTTAAAGGTGAGTAGTCAGGAAAATTTCTGAAGCCTTAATACAGGAACTGTACTTTGTTTTCGATGGCTTCATTTTTCTTCTTCTGCACTGTGGTTATGACGTAAATCTAAAAAATAGAATACATTTAGACAAAAGAAATAAAAAAGTTTAGAAAAATTAAATGATCATCTTCATTTCAGCATGAATTTGAATTTTATACTGACAAATGTTTCTATATTTTCTTGCATGTTGCAAAGAAAGAAATTTTTTTAAAAAGGAATACCAAGAAAAGTTTAACTGGAAGAAACTTTATTAAATCTCTCAAGATTTGCCAGTTACTTTCCAAACTCCTATATTTTGAAAAGATGCGTTGCAAAGTCATTTGAGCTAATAGAATGTCACTGGCTCTAAAAGAAATTTAATAAACCTAAACCTGGGAAGGGTTTCACAAAATGTTTATAACTTTAAATGTTTAGATAATATATTTATTGCTTTAAATGTGTCACAAAATATATCTATTACTTTAAATTTGCAATAAATATTTATTACTTTAATGCATCAGATGTAACTGCTTTAACTACACAGCTTCAGCTAACTTTCCGATTATACGATACGTGTTTATAAATCAAGACCAGTATGATGTAGCAAGTGCCACTAAATACAAGAAATGTAATAACATAACCTTCACACGCTACACAGCAACTACGAGTAAAGGCTACGGCTTTTACGTCAACAAAAAAAGCGAAATTCCATTGTTAAGGGATTTGTATGTCGCTGCGTTTGCACGTGCGTCCTTGTCAAAGCAACACAGCGAACCATACAAAGGCGGCCTTCGCTGGCAGACATCGGACCAGGTCCCAAAATCCCTGAAGGTTTCCACAGGCTCAAGAGAAGAAAGAGAGAGAGAGAGAGAGAGAGAGAGAGAGAGAGAGAAGAAACAGGAAGCCTCCTAAGGCTCGTAATTCTCTTATCCTTCCCCCTTTTTCTTCCCCTAGGTTACATCATCCTATGCATCTCTTTCTCCCGAAGGACTTCCTTTTGGTTTAATTACACAGAAACTGAGTTACACGGATGGCGCACACCTCACTTCCAGTTTGGCTCTCTCTCTCTCTCTCTCTCTCTCTCTCTCTCTCTCTCTCTCTCTCTCTCTCTCTCTCTCAAACTGATATCATAGCTACAAGGGACAGATCGGTTAAATCTAATATTTATCTTCAGCGTAAATTCTTCAGAGTTGAATACTGGTTAGAAATCAGATTTATTGCACGTACAGTCTGGTAATGCTTTTTTACTAGACAAATAACTTCAGTGCAGCAATGAGCCATAAACAGCCTTATTTAAAAACACCATAAAGATTGTCTTATATCTTTTATAACTGGTTAACCCAGCAAACAAACAGATAAAAAAATGTAGTATAAGAAAAAATCCCGAAACATGCGAAAACAGAAAGAAAATCACGTGGCATCAAAGGCATCGAAGGATGCATGCTATATATTATGCAAGCAATTATCGTAGATAAAGTTACGTGTCTAATAGGTCAAGCTATCAGATTATGACAGGGAAAGTGAGGACCTTATTAACGCGATTGACATTTAAATCTGTAATCTGAATGCTCTTCACTTATACATCCCGTTGCTGTATAGATAAAGATCTTACAAATTACCAGGTGACTAAAGCACTAAATTTTGAACAAAATGACACCTATGGTAAATATTCCATACTTGTCAGCGCACAATTACTGTGCCCATCTCCTAACCAGCGAGGACCAGTGGTTCAGCAGAAATGTCAGCATTTTGAGTTTAACTGAACTCTCACAGCTGGGTTAACTAAATAAACGATTTCTTTAAACCTGGCGTATGTAGTTTGTTTGTTTTTTAGTCAGTCCACAAAACAGCCTTCGTTGGCCAAAATATATCCATAGTAAATCCACATACACCTGCTTAAAACTGACATTTTAATCGGCTTTACTTTCAATGCATTTATTAAGACAAACTGGTCGTTGTGGTTTACTTCCTAGTGTTACTCATTCTGCATTGTGATATGCAGTATCGTTATGGGATCTCTGGCACCACGGGTGTCAAGAACTCTGAAGAAGACCTGTAATTACTATAATTATGGCCGGCGCTTAATACTAATGGTGGCATTAGGATGAACATTATATTAGAAAAATGATGGGAGCTCGGACATTTGTATTACATTTCAACACATTAACTACAGTGCTATGTCCTTACCGGGAGCGCAGGGATGCATAAATATATATATTAAGTTATGCTTTTATATTTGTTAGTTTTACGGTAAATTGCTTGTGTGCATTTCAAGCAGTGGACAATGAACACTAACTTATAATACTGTCGACCTGCTATCAGCAAAAACGACGAAGATATGACCACTGAAGGCGGAGGGTAATTTGCATCTCACCAGAAAGAGAAAATATTGAAAAATTAATAGCAATAAACGCGTAAAACTCAAAACATTGTCCCATAACCAGCGAATAGTTTGTCACCTTGACAGTAGTTATATATTTTGCAGTTTTACGCTAAATAACTGATTTCGCTTGGTAGTATTTCAAAACTTTAATATCATCTTTAAGCTTCCATAATAAATCCTAAATCACAGAATTATTTCATTATGTTTTATAGCAAAAAATATATTTGACGTTGAAAGCAGTCATCGATTTTGTGGACAATGATCGGGTTCCCCAGTTGTTGTTAGTTTCGTGAAAATGGGAGAGACACATGTAAAATATCAACCATAATATTTCACAATTGCTGAAACAATTCTGACATATCGTCACAAGTAATTTCTAATATATATTTACCCAACTAAATCTCATCGGTGCTCGGCAGAATTGTCCATTTTCACCTTGCAAATATTCATTGACAATCGAACTATAGCACAGATGGAAATCAGACTCTATTTATCTTGGGTTTAATGGACAAAAACAAAAAATCTATCAACAAAAACAATACGCAAAAGAAGTAATGTCCACTCCAGATCCATAATCGGGCCAAAACCAAATTCTAATCACTCATTACCTATAACATAATGAATATACGTGGTATAACTACGCCAAAATCCGTTTGCCAGTTCTCATTTAATCCTCATCAGGAACAGCCAAACAGTCGCTATAGTCAACATTTTTATTCCACTGGGACGTTTCGGCTTTAACACACTATGCCATTTTCGACCAAAAATAGAGGCAAAACACCAAAACATAAAAATTTGTACTAGTAAAATACAAATCAAAGAAAGGTCACACTCGAGTATATTTTTTTATAAACTACGCTACCATAAAAAAACACACTACTCAGAAAAGAAAACATAATGACTCAAAACTAATACAATTCATTGAATGACAATAGCCAATAAAACATAGAAAAAACAAACTCAAGACGAGATAAAAAAAAAAAAAAAATCAAATAAAACACAGGACTAAGAAACATAAAAAAAGACAAACACGAAAAGAAAAATTACACAAAAGATAAATTAGCCTAATAACAGGAAAGCGAGAGCGGATAGAAAATCAGTAGATTATAGAAAACGGAAAGGATGACTAATCTAGTTTAAGTTGTGGCTTAAGCTTGTGAACATATTTCTAAAATCTTCAAATCAGACAATTCTGAACAAGAATCTACAATTTTAAAATCCCTTTTACTTAGTCTAGCCTGACTGCATATACTGCAAAGTTCACGGATGAAAGACTGCTGCTTGACTTAGCAGTCTCAACCTGTCCAGTCACTGATCCCTGCATGCTGGCAGAATCTCGTTTTGAGTGCCTTTATGGAACTACCCAAATACCCCACTTGAGTTTATTTTTTCTTAGTTTTATTGGCTATTGTCATTCACTGAATTGTATCAGTTTTAAGTCACTATGTTTTCTTTTCTGAGTAGTTTTTTTTTATGGTAGCGTAGTTCATAAAAAATTATTCTCGAGTGTGACCTTTCTTTGATTTGTATTTTACTAGTATAAAGTTTTTATTTGGTGTTTTGCCTCTATTTTAGGTCGAAAATGGCTCAGTGTGTTAAAGTCGAAAAGTCCCAGTGGAATAAAAATGTTGACTATAGGGCTTGTTTGACTGTTCCTGATGAGGTTCAGATTCCCTAGGAATCAAACTCTAGCAATCTTAATCCTCCTCCAAACCACAGATCTACGTGCAAATCCTAACAGAGATATAGCCTGCTTGGGTAAGTATTGACAATGTCATATCACAACAAATTAAAATTCATTTTAAAATCATTCATTTATTCATTCATTCATTCTAATACCTCTTGCCCATGTGGCAACATATGCTGATTAAATATTTAACTTACCAGAACGCTGATATTTTTAATATAAAATTAAATCAAGTGAATTACTAAGAACTAACGCAATGTTCAGTTAGATTTGCCGTAATTGTGCACGAGTAAAAAAAATTAAAGGAAGCCTTCCAAATACCTTGTCAGTATCAAGGGGAATGACGAACGGTAGGTTTCCGCAAAGTCCTGACGGTAAATTAACCAAATATAATAACGGATTTCAGAGCAGTTGATCTTACCTTATGCCAGGTTCCACACTCCACACTGTTGAGCAAAGAAAATTATTAAGATCCCCTCGACTGCAGGACTTGCACAATCCATAACACTGCTTATCACTCATTGCCTTACGTCAATAATCGTAATCACGTAGTACGTCGCTAAAATTTCTGGAAATGAAAATCCGCGGACATAGAAACGTTTGTACACCAGAACAGGACACCTTTTAAACATCGACTGAAACGTTCAAGTTTTTATGCTGGAACTAAAGGAGTTCAAATGACAGGCCTGTGTCAAGTACGGGAAGACAGTGAGCTGACGCGTGAATGATATCGCGGCAGAGTCAATCAGGCAATTTTTCCTCTAATAATCGAGCAGCTCGTCAAAGTGGTCTTTCGCTGTTTGTTCCCCTGTTCGCTCGTTCTGTAGAATCTGACCCTCACGGAATATTGTCGTGTTAAGTTTTGATAAAAACAAAACCATTTCCATTTACCATCTGGTAGAGTTTCATCAATATCATCATCACTATCCAGGATTTTTATGGAGGCCCTATGCCAAACCTCAATGGCGCCATCCCGTGAATAACTTTTTCTTTTGTTACTAATTTCAATATATGTATAATCTTTCTCAAATATATAGTCTGTACATCCTTTAGCTCATGTGGCATCTTGCTTTAAAGTCTGAATACCCTGTATTCGAAGGTTATCTTATGCCTTTGTACATCTGGCCTCATTACAGTAATTTATTTGTCCATGCTCCCATACGCATTGAGACTTACAATGGTACATTTCAGTACATGGGTCCATTTTGTGTGTGTGTGTGTGTGTGTGTGTGTTTATGAATTTCAATAGTTAGATATCTCACTGACTGAATGTTCAAAAGGCAGGCCTCAATATAATACATCTTTCAAATTTCAAATCTCTTTATGTTTCATCATTCTACCTTTCATACATTAATAGAGCCTTATTAAGGCAAGGGTAAAGAAAAATCAAAGAAAATAGCGTTCTTTTTAATTAAATTCAAATCATAATCATTTTTGCCAATTAGGATATTAAAAAATATAAAAGAAAACTGTGCTGCACGAATCAAATCACAAAAAGTTCTACCATATAGCCAAGAAGTGTACAGATCATTGTAAGTGGGTTTCACACGAATTTCGGTAAATTTTGATTTTACAACATTTAATAATTCATGTGCAAAGTAAGAGATGTAGAAAATAACAAGATACAGAGAAGCGAAAATAAAAGATACTGAATTCTGTAGATTTAGCCTCATTTCTTCCAATATCCTCCTTGCAGTGTTCGTCATTGTGGTCGGTCCTGTAACAGAATTGGGTACAAAAACAGTTATCCAGATGTACAAATATACACAAGTGTCACATCAACTGACTGCCGGTTATATCACTAAAAGGAAGGCACGCTAATACATATACACATGAGAGCCTGCTCACACCCACACAATACAAACACGCGCAATATATGAATATATACATATATATATGTGTGTGTGTTTAGATATATACATACATACATGATCATATATATATATATATATATATATATATATATATATATATATATATATATATATATATATATATATATATATATATATATATATATATATAATTTGTTTGTATATAACGATCAACGCATCTTTTCTCCTTAGAAAATTTTGAGATGAAGCTGAGTGACCCATGCCCCTTATAAATATTTTTACCTTTCCAAGGAATCGAACGTTAACCCTTATGTGGTTGAGGTAAATTTTAAGACCAGCTGATTGTCAAGTTCCAATTATACTTTTAAAAAGATGACACCAAATAGGGTATAGTACAGTCATCTGGTTATTACTAGGTCTTAAGAATGAAGTTGCTCTCCAGTGCTCTATTCTGGGCCGACGGGTAGGTGGCAAGCCAGGACTGAACCAGGGTTTTGCAAATGGATGTATTTATGTGTGTGTGTGATCCAGCATAACTCTAAAACCCACTGAGTAATTTCAACAAACTTGGTATACATATGACTTACCATCTAGAAAAGAATACTGTGGGGGTAAGACATCGCTGTCACCATAGGGGTTGGGGGTGGGTGGGAGGGTTCCTGAAACGGGCTGGTTCTGCCCTGTAGACTTAGTAACTAAATAAACTCACGAATTTATCATACCCCATTTCAGTATACATATGAATTACTATGTGGAAGATAATACTGTGGGGGTTAAGACATCACTGGCACCAAAGGGGGTCGGGGTGGGAAAGAGATGACATGTACAAATAACCGAAAATGACAGATATTAGTATCTAATCCATAGTTTTCGAGGTCGCTGAGATGAATGGTGATACTCCCAATGCCCTTTGAGTCCAAGTTCGGCCCCAGTAGGAAGGCGGGGTGAGAAGGGATGAAGTATAAAATGTCTAAAAGCTGGGGAAAAGTAACTGAAGCAACTATCTTAAGAGAGAGAGAGAGAGAGAGAGAGAGAGAGAGAGAGAGAGAGAGAGAGAGAGAGATTTTATTGGTTGTCTTTCGGAGTTTTCCCAGGCACCTTATATATATATATATATATATATATATATATATATATATATATATATATATATATATATATATATATATATATATATATATATATATATATATATATATATATGTGTATGTATATATATACATATATATATAAATGGATATGTGGTGTTCCAGCATAACTCTGAAAAGCATTGAGCAATTTCAATAAACTTGGTATACATAATTATGACTTACCATCTAGAAAAGAATACCATGGAGGTAAGACATCACTAGCACCAAAGGGGTGGGAGTGGGAAGGCCTTCCCTCAAACAGGGCTAGTTCTGCCCACACACTTGTAACTAAATAAACTCTACAGGTTGGTCATACCTCATTTCGGCATATATATGACTTACTATCTGGGAAATAATACTGCGTGGGTATAACATCACTGGCACCATAGGGGTCGGGGTGGGAAGGGGATGACATGTAAAAATAACAGAAAACGACAGATTACTGTCTAATCTATAGTTTTCGAGGTCATTGAGATGAACAGTGACACTCCAAGCCCCATTTTTGAACTTATGTTTTTTTTACCATATTTCAAGACATTTTTGATTTTGTGTGGGAAGTGGATGTAGCATTTTACTATTTCAATATTCTATTTTATTGTGTTCTATATTTTACCAGTATGCTATTTACTCGTGCATTTTAGACTTTTCATTATTATGTTTTTGCACTTATATATTTTTGGGAATATTATCTGTGTTCATTTTTTCGACAGATGTCATGGTTGTGGTTGTGGTTGTGGTGATGACTTTGTGGGCAAAGCATGATGTTATCATGTTGGTGTGATCATAGAGAAAGACAGTCGCAAACCTTTGCAATGTCTAGTATTTTATGTGGGAGACTTGAGACTAGACCTCACAAAGTCTATAATGGAATATGAGAGTTTTTGAATTTGCAGGCTATTAGCCAAAATCAGATTTTTAGTTGGACTGAGACTAAATTTTGAGTTAGATGTTTTCTTAATTGACAATTTCATTTATGATGCATTTTAATCTTTGCTTTGTTTATTCATTGCTTGTTGGGTTGCTTTAAATAATAAATATATTTTTGGTAGGAAAGATTGAGTTTTCCTATATACGACCCATTTCATTTCTTTAATGTGGAATGTGGTGAGAGAAAAATCCATACTGAGAACGAAAGAGATCTTTCAGAGAGAGAGAGAGAGAGAGAGAGAGAGAGAGAGAGAGAGAGAGGAGAAAATATTCGCTGTTAAAAGAGAGGAAAAAGGGCTGAACTTTTACCGCCTCCTGAAGATAGACCAAAAACAGTCACTCCTGATACCTGGAATATTTCTGTTTCCAACAGTTGTAACAGAAGAATTGGGGGTGGTGAGAAGGGCTGAAATATAAAATGTCAAAAATGCTGAGCAATGTAACTGAAGCAACTATCTTAACAGGAAAGGGAGAGAGTGAGAGTGAGAGCGAGAGAGAGAGAGAAAAAGTGAGAGAGTAGAGATGGTGTTACGGAGGAGAAAGAAAGAGAGAGAGAGTGTGTGTGTGTGTTTTAGGGAGAGAGAGTGAGTTTATCAGTTTTCATTCAGAGTTATCCTGGGCAGTGCTGGGTTGGTCAACTAATATATATACAGTATATATATTATATATATATATATATATATATATATATATATATATATATATATATATATATATATATGTATATATATATATATATATTATATATATATATATATATATGCGTATATATGTTTTATATATACATAAAAAAAAAATATATATATATATATATATATATATATATATATATGTGTGTGTGTGTGTGTGTGTGTGTGTGTGTGTGTGTGTGTGTGTGTGTGTGTGTGTTGGTGTGCATGATTGCTATAATATACTTCCTGGTGAGAATTATACGTCGAAGGTCTTAAATAAGAGAAGATAATTCCTTGATCAGTATGTAACATCAAATCATGGTTTGGAAAAAAATCCATGCTGCATGTAATCAATTAATCCCTTATTGACAATATAGCTTTTATTAACTGCTATTTAGGGCCAAAGTCATTTAAAAACATGCAGTACTAAACACAGAAAATTTTTATTTATTTATACGAATGGTTTCGATTCATAAGTCTTTGTCAAG
>NC_089746.1:41201511-41254011 GCF_040412425.1 Macrobrachium rosenbergii
TCATTTGCTCTTGATAGACAAAATATAAAATCCAAGTAAATGATGAACAAGTCTTAGCGTTCATTTGTTATTTAAGACTGAAAATGATTCTTTTTAATCTTTAATTTTTTTTTGTATGCATGAAACGAGCAAATGTATTTATTATATACATGCGTTTCAGAGTAAAGCATATGTGTTATACAGTTTTTTCTTTTAAAAAATTCATCATTGCGAATCTTTGGTCCCAGTTTCATAACCTGGCAAAATCAACTGATTAATCATTAATCTAATAATATTCCAAAACTTTAAGTCTTAACATTTGTTATTAAGACTGAAATGATTCCCTGCCAACATCGCAAGATTCTAACAAATTTTAAAGATTTCTTTGTTTTCCTTAAAATAAATACAAATAATTCATTTATAATCATCGTTGTATTACTGTAATACTAACAATGACGAATAGTTTACATAAATAACACCAATACGTCTTTACTGGAGCATTTAGCGTAGCTAAATTTTCCACCTGATCCGGTTCTCTTGAACTGATAAAGAAAAGTCATTCGTCTCTTGCAACATTCAAACATTTCAATAAAGCTAACTTCTGCACTTTTTCCACCGTTCTCTACATTTCATAAAAAGGAAACTACTTTAGATTCTAACAGATATAAAAGTCTATCCCTGATGAATGTATGCGTGACATCAGTTTACAACGAAATTCAAAAGAAATGAAAAAGTGATTAAATGTATAAATTCGTGCGCAAACAAATTTGAATATTTTCGCAGGCGGCGCTTCTCGTCGGCTTAATTAGATGATTAACTCTGCATCTAATTAGTGACGTGGACTCACGAAGACAAGAAGCAGGAAATACATTTCATCAGAGATCGTACTGCATTCTCTTTAATCATTTCCCTGACTGAATAAAGAGTATCCAGAAATAGAACTGCAGTACTTATTGGCAGAATGTCAGTTTTTACAAATTTGTCATCTTATAAATTTAAAGCAGAGGAATACTGAGTGGGTGAATGAAACATCTAGGTTAGATCCGAGATTCATTTTAATGGAACTAATACCTTCAGTTTGTAAAAGGAATAAGCATGTTTTTCCCTTCATTGCTGCTTCACAGTTCCTTTTGTTATCAGCCAAAGTATGAACAATTAACCTCTTTATTCGTGACATGAATTCTAGTATTTGGGAAAATTAGGATTATTTCCCACCACACCTGAACAGCCATTATGACCAACAAGCTGAAAGACATTGGTATGAAAAGAAGCTAGAGACAGCCATCCGTCATTAGTTTGTGAAATCCCCTTATTTTTTACCCCTGTGTTTTTTTACTCGTTATTTTTTATCCTTTTTACCAATTATTTTTTACCCTCAATTTTTTTACCGCTTTTTTTAAACCCCTGTTATTTTAACCCCTTGTTATTTTTCACCACCTGGTTTTTTTACACCCCGTTATTTTCACACCCCTCAGGTGTATGCAATTCCCAAGGTGAAGTGAATTCGATATTACTCGCGTTTGAATATTTGTAAGCATGAAATGGCCACGTGCAAATAAAGGGATATTTGGCTGCTTTTACTGCTTCCAACTACTATGAAACTTGTAGTTACTCGAGACTTCTTAAATTTCTAATCAATCTCTTCATTTTACGAATCGTTCAATGACACAAATGACATGTAATAATAAATTTTAAAAATTGGCCTAAATATATTTATCTAATCTCGCTCTATCTCTTCAATTGCATTTCCCTTATTTTGTGACGAGGCCAAAATATGTACAGGCTCCAAGACCCTTCCAGGTTTTATTCAATTCGTCTTCTCCATTCTTCAAGAGAAAAAATCTCACAAAGGTCCTGTGAATTACTGAACGGAAGATTTAAGGTTTAGAGACAAATCAGTCGAAAACTTCAATGATTCATAGATCCTGAATTTTGAATCCGTATCTGTGAAGATGCTTTTTTTAGCCTTCTGAGAAATGGAAACGAAAACAAACTTGAAAAATAATTGTCTAATCAATTCTAATTTTTCAGAACATTCTCCAGCAAGACTATATAATACAGAAATATATACTTGTGATGTCGATTAATCACTGTCATTTCTCTCTCTCTCTCTCTCTCTCTCTCTTTTTGCATGTGACCTTACGTGAACAACGAGAGTATAGAAAACGACTGCGGACCTTCTACAGTACATCCGCCAGTACCTAACTCAAATCCCTGATTTGCATATTTCCCTACTTCCCATCTCTCTACAGAACGAGAATTCGCTGCCGGCTGCAGAGTTTCAGAAGGAATTGTCCCTGTCAGTAGTAATTCCTTACTCATCCCAAACAAGAGTACACTGCTCCCATGGTTACCTACACTAAAGGTCCCATTTATTGAATGAATGAAGGAAATATAAAATTTAGGCCATAAGCCAAGCGCTGGGACCTACGAGGTCATTCAGTGCTGAAAAAGAAATTTGAGAATGAAAAAGCTTTAAAGGTGTAACAAAAGAAAATCTCGCAGTTATACTAATAACAATTGTCAGAAGAGGGTGGAAAGTAAGATGAAAGAAAGAGGATATGAACGGAGATACAGTAAAAGGAATGAAATGGGTTGCAGCTAGGGTCCGAGAGGACTCTGCAAAAAAACTTTAAGTAATAGGTGCGCTGACGGCACTATCCCCAAAGGGGTTTCCACTTATTGGCTCACACGAGAATCCAGTACAAATGCCCAAACCTACTGGTGTATTTATAAGCGACCAAATTCAAGGAGCTGCAACGTCTACCCCTGAAGAAATCTGAGCCTAATGGTCTGTTCCAGAAGAACAGATGTGTCAGCTCATCCTCCTGAAAAAGGTGCTATGAAAGAAAATGGTTCTCCCGGTCCTCTCGCAAGACATGTGGAGAGAAGGAGAGGGGAAGAAAAAAAAGAAAGCCTCCTATCATAACTGTCTCACATATTATCATAACATAGCGAAGCAAAATATAGATACTTCGGCTGCCTCCCCATCATTCCAAGGCCTGACTTGTAAGCACAATTAAGACATTATTGAAGCTATTGTAAGAGGCCACCTGAGGTCAGCTTTAATGTTTCATCTCACTGAGACCCTTTTAAATTGCTCTTAGCAATATTGCTACCCGATATTATATCTTTTTTTCTTACAACACCCTTTAAAGGTGAGTAGTCAGGAAAATTTCTGAAACCCTAATACAGGAACCGTACTTTTTTTTCAATGGCTTCATTTTACCTTGTTCTACACTGTGGTTATGACGTCAATCTAAAAAATAAAATACATTTAGACGAAAAGAAATAAAATGTTTAAAAAAATTCAATGATCATCTTCATTTCAGCATGAATTTGAATTTCGTATTGACAAATGTTTCAATATGTTCTTGCAGATTGCAAAGAAATTTTTTTTAAAAAGGAATACCAAGAAAAGTTCCACAGGAAGAAACTTTATTAAATCTCTCAAGATTTGCCAATTACTTTCCACACTCTTATATCCTGACAAGATGCGTTGCATAATACTCTGGCTCCAGTTTGACGTCAGTTTTGGCATTCAGGTCTCACTGTTTTGTTTTGTTACTATAATTAAAAGTCTTTTCAGTTTATAGAATGTCACTGGCTCTAAAAGAAATTAATAAACTTAAACCTGGGAAGGGTTTCACAAAATGTTTATTATTTTAAAAAATTTACAAAATATATTTATTGCTTTAAATGTTTACACAATATACCTATTACTTTAAATTTGCAATAAATATTTTTTACTTTAATTCATCAGATGTAACTGCTTTAACTACACAGCTTCAGCTAACTTTCCGATTATACGATACGTGTTTATAAATCAAGACCAGTACGACGTAGTAAGTGCCACTAAATACAAGTAATAACATAAACTTCACACGCTACGCAGCAACTACGAGTAAAGGCTACGGCTTTTACAAAAAAAAAAGGGGAGGGGGGGAATTCCATTGTTAAGGGATTTCTATGTCGCTGCGTTTGTACGAGCGTCCTTGTCAAAGCAACACCAGCGAACCATACAAAGCCGGCCTTCGCTGGCAGACATCGGACCAGGTCCCAAAATCCCTGAAGGTTTCCAGAGGCTCAAGAGAGAGAGAGAGAGAGAGAGAGAGAGAGAGAGAGAGAGAGAGAGAAAGCCTCCCTAAGACTCGTAATTCTCTTATTGCCCCCCGCCTTTTTCTTCCCCTCGGTTACATCATCCTATGAATCTCTTTCTCCCGAAGGACTTACTTTTGGTTTAATTACCCAGAAACTGAGTTATACGGATGGCGCACCTCACTTCCAGTTTGGCATCTCTCTCTCTCTCTCTCTCTCTCTCTCTCTCTCTCTCTCTCTCTCTCTCTCTCTCTCTCATATAACTCAGAAACTTATCCCACTATCTATACTTTTCCTTAAAGAATCTCCTACATGAATTTTTTTTTTTTCACTTGAAGTTCGAGTAATTCCATGTCGTAATATATTAGAAGTGACAAAGTATTAAAATATAAGTCAGACAAATTTTCAGGTCGGTCTATATGCAAGTACTTTGTATCAGGTACTTGAAGACCATAAATGATTTGAAATAGGCCTCTGTTTGTAAGTGAAACGAAACATTTTGAAGAGATCTCAAACAGAAACAGATTTTATTTTGATTACAAACCCGGTATCTCATTTAGTTAATAATTTTCTCGATTTGCTGATGCACTTGTTCTAGTTTCTTATTACGCTCTCTCTCTCTCTCTCTCTCTCTCTCTCTCTCTCTCTCTCTCTCTCTCTCTCTCTCTCTCTCTCCATGATGAATCTGAAAATGAAAAAATGAAATAGCAAGGAGTAATTGCTGGTGGGCACTATAGTGATTACAATAATGTAATCTCTGATGCTCCTCGGGCTAGCGTTGATAACCCATTACTTTTTATATCATTATATACGATATGTGGTTTGGCCTTGAAAACAAGTTTACTGCTCACACAGATGACATTAATCCCTTTGCATTGATCCCATCAGAGTGTACGCCAATGGATGCTGAATCTAATAACTGAGATTCAGAAAACATTAGTGCATAAGGATGACGGTAAATCCTAACAAAACTCAAAGCAATGTTAGAAGGGGTTGCACATTAAATCCCCTTCTTACAGACCATCTCGTTGACAGTCTTCCTTTAACTACTGGTGACTCATTTAAAATTATAGGTATCATTCTTGATTGCAAATTCGCACTCGATAATCATATCCAGTCTATCCCTTCTTCATTTCCACAAAAAATTGATGTATACTGACTTTAGAGACCTTCCTATTGGAAAAAAGTTTTCATTCTTTTACTCTGCATTATTTCCCGTGCTATTCCCCTGTTTGGTCTTTAACAGCTGTCTTGCATCTTAAATATTTCAACAAAAACACGGTTTCTGTTAAATTTCTTAGTCATGATCTTGATACTAAACTATGGTGCCATCGTTCAGTTAGCTTAATATGTATGCAGCATATATCTGTCATAGCTCCGATCATCCTTTCCATTTGATCTTCCAAGAATATACCACGGAGTTAAGTCTAAAAGTCTTACTTTTTCCTCTGTGAGGTTTAACACCATACAGTTTTTACGAAACTTTATTCTTGCTGTGACCAAATTGTGGAATGACCTTCCATGCCTGTAGCTGAATCGTTGGAATTTCAGAAGTTCAGACTTGGTGCAATTATTGTCTTTCTGATATAAGTTTCACCTCATAGTTGACTTGTAATTTGCCTTATTGATTTTATTTTTCTTTTTCTTTATGCTTTACTTTCGTTTTCTTTTCCCCCAAATGGGGTGCTTTCCCTTCAGGGCACTTAAAGCATTTTTCACGATTCAGTAAATCAAAACTTCTGATTAAAATGTAGACATACAATATGGTAATGCCCGAAGAGTTTCCCATTTTCCTAAGCCATAAGTCTAATAATTTATGTGATAACTGGCAGAATCTAATGTTTTACACCACTAGTTGGCCCAAAATATGCCTTACATAGTTTTAGTAATGGTAGCTACAAGTAATCGTAATACTTTACAACACATGACCTCACGAATGTCAGACAGCTTAAGTTTCGTAGATTGAAGATTCGTCGTCCGTTATGACAATAACCAGCTCGCAATTTTCTCTTGATATGTCAGCAAGTTTTCAGGGTCAACCACTGATCAATTTCATGTCGTTTATGCAGAAAGTAGGATTTAGTGACAGTGATGGTACACCCTGCCAACTTAAACACAGTCGACCATTAACAAATAGGTGAGCCATAAAGAGAAGAAGCACTTGAGGACGAGGATATGAGCTAAACCATCTAGCCTCAGTAGCTTTTATTTTATTTAAAGTTAAAGTTAGCCATAATCGTGCGTCTGGCAACGCTATAAGACAGGCCACCACCGAGCTGTGGCTGAGAACTTCATGAGCCACGGCTCATACAGCATTACACACTGTACAGAAAACGCGATAGCGCCGAAGAAACTTCGGCGCATTTTTTATTTGTTAGTTTTCTGTAAATGAAAACTACCGAGATGGTTTTTTCTGTCCGTCCGCACTTTCTCTGTCCGCCCTCAGATCTTAAAAATTACTAAGGCTAGAGGGCTGCAAATTGGTATGTTGATCATCCATCCCCCAATCATCAAACATACCAAATTGCAGCCCTCTAGCCTCAGTATTTTTTATTTTGTTTAAGGTTAAAGTTAGTCATGATCGTGCGTATGGCACCGCAAACATCACAGGTCATCACAGCCGGCTGAGCTTCATGGGCCGTGGCTGAGAGTTTCATACAGCATTATAAGCTGTACAGAAAACTATATTGCACCGTAGAAACTTCGGCGCATTTTATAATAGTTAAGTTTCAAAATGATTTTGGGAATCACCGAACGCTGGATGATCTAAACAAAGATGTGAGCAATGGCAGACAAGCTGCGTTACTGAACGTTACCTATCCATGAGTTGCCTGGAAAATGGTCAGAGTTGCTAAGTTATAATAGTACAAGGAGTTCTGATTGTTTGACGCATGGAAAAAAATTTAGACAAAAATCAACAGAGAGACAGTTATATCCTTTGCATTGCAAATGCTGCATTGAAAATTTGTTTTCAAGATGCAATGGTAAACAAAGAATAATATTGCCCAACTATGTATAAACATTAAAATCCACTTCGAGTAGGGGAAAGTTAATAAAGGAATTGAATTACCGAGGAAGATCAACGAATCAGTAAGTGGCGAATATATAGGAAATGCATCGGAAATTGAAAATTAAACGTTTTAGATGCGTCCCTCTCTATTTTCCTGATGCTGGATATACAAGAGAACTGGTGGGGAAATTCAATTAAAAAAAGAGAGAGAGAGAGAAAGGAAGAGCATAACGAATTAAATCATTTCTTCTTCCACTCTTGCATAATATTTACTCGTGTAACAATTCTAATTTAAATAACACCGCAAGTTTTACATTATTTATTCATAGCTAAAACGTTCGTAGAAATTCCAGATCAACTTTAATTAACCATAACAAAACCCTGATTAATTCTAATTAATGATATTGCCGCCGCAATTCATTACGAGTTTTCGCCTTAGGTCTGCATCATTATCGGCACCAAATTTATAACTAAATGTATTTCTTGGTTAAAAACTATAATTCTGTATCAATTCTCATTGTTAAAATAAAGCAGTTTACTAAATATATATCCATACATATCTACATATATAATACACACACACACACACACATATATATATATATATATATATATATATATATATATATACATACATACATACATATATATATCACACATTACCACAGGTGAAAAATAAGAGACCTGTGGTAATGTGTGATAAATATATCACATACAAAAGTGATTATAATCATACACATACACACACGTGTATATATTTTTTTCTTTTTTCTGTTAAAACAGAATTCTATCTAATATAAGAAGCCCATAGAAATGCCAAAATGTAGAATGTTAATACTATATTCCATAGACCAGCTGTCTCTCTCTTCAGGCAGGTAATGAATAAGAAGTTACAGAAAAGCGGTATTTGTACCAAGAGATCCAAAGGTCAGTTGTTATGTCACTCCAGTTGACAATTATTTCTCTTTAATCTTCTTGATCACTGGTTGGAGGAAAATTTTATCTTTTGAGAGGTTCATCGTATTTCTTTGTTTAATCAAAGCTGATTCTATCATCTGGCTTTTGAACCAAGAATTGCTGCTATAAATTATACATGACAAATTCCAGTTTATTCTGTGATAATGGTTATTTATGTGGCTAAAAATACCTAACTGAACGTTCATGTTGTATTAACCTCTGGGGAAGTGATTTACCAGTAAAACCAATATAAGATTGGTCACGGTCGAGGGATTTTGTATGCCCCTGTGTCTTTGGGGACTGGCTTTTGTTGGACATTAATCAGGGATTTGGCTGAGGTATTTAGGTAGGTAAAAGCAAAAGGGTTACAGTGTCCAAGTGTCTGTGTCAACGTCTTAATCCTGTCCAGGTGTGGGAATTTTATTTTATTGTTGGGCGTCTCTGTAGTCTTGTTTTGAGGGGGACGGTGGAAGATTATGTTAGCTTTGTGGATCACTTTCTCAATTATGTGGTCAGGGTACTTTAAAGATGACAGCTGCTTACGGATTAGTTCAACTTCCTTTTCCAGGAATCCTGGGAGCAAATCTGTAAAGTTCCAAGGAATAAATTGCTGGCTATGCCAATCTTGATAGAAATGTCATGATATTTAAAATACTGAATGTATGAAAGTGAAAATGCTGGTTTTCTTTATATGGTAAATTTGTATTCTGTCATGTCTCTAATTATTAAAAAAATCAAGAAAAGGAATTTTGTTGTCTGTTTCCCATTCAACTTTAAATTTGATGCTAAGCATTAATGTATTTAATTTCGAAAGAAATTCGTTGAAATTGACCCCCGCCCCCCATTATCGCAAGATGTTAGGATGTCATCAACATATCTCATTCAAAGCATGTCTTTAGGTTTTATTTCATTTATTATTATAGTTTCAAAATATTCCATGTACAGGACTTGAAGGGCTGCCCATGCTGCATCCGAATTTTTGTTTAAAGAAATACTCCCCGAATGAAAAGACGTTATTTGATTGACAAAATTCAACTAACTTTTTGATTTATACTTTGCAGCCCTATTAGCAAATGCTAGAACTAGGCCATGTTATAATCTTCCTACAAATCCATAAATCATAACAATATATATATATATATATATATATATATATATATATATATATATATATATATATATATATATATATATATATATATATATATATACATATATACATATATATATATATATATATATATGCCCATATATATATATATATATATATATATTTAAATATTCTGCTGTTTGCCCACTCTACATTATTTTAGTGGAGATATTATTCTAACAGAACGCAGTTGCAGGAAGGTAGACTGTGTTTTCAAAAAGGTAATATCACGTGATTTAGTGATGATTTCTATCTTATTCACTCAGAAGGGATAGGTTGGCATTAGGGACCTGGTATGCAAGCAGTCAGCTTGAAGGTGGTCTTAAGCTTCCTTTTTCCTGAGAGTTCTATGCATTCGGCTATGTTTTGTCAAAGACAGACTGCCAGAGGCTACAAAAATACCAGCATTGGTGACAGAAACAACAGCAGCCCTGACCTGACCTGGCACCGGGAGAGACTGTCGTAAAAAGAGCACGCATCCGTGCTCCGAGCAACTCTGTCCTTTGTCCTTTTCCTGTCTGTTGTTTTTAACAAGTCAATCAACAATATGCATTGTTTGAGAATTCCAGTCGTCAGTTGCAGTGCACAGGCGGCCTACATAAACAGTAAGTCTGGAATTGACAAGTATTGCTGATTGCTGGTAACTCTTCTTCTGTACTTATTTTTCCATTTTTTCCCCTTTGCCACCATTTACTAGAGAACCTGATATAACTGTATTTCTTTTACGAAACCTAGTATATGAATAAAGATCATTGTCTAGTGAAATTGCATAAGCTATTCCCGTGCAGTAAGTAGGAATTAGGGAAAGTCAAGTGTAAGTAAAATTTCAGGCAAGCCTTGGATCTTGATATCAGCATCATTTGGGAGAGAAATAGCCTTTGCCAATACTAACTTTGTACGGTAGCCGCGAGTGTACAAACACCGTCGCGTTATACTTTAACTGAAGTAGGGAAAATTGACTGTGTCCGACGTTGGATAAGTGGTTCATGGAAATTCCCTCGCTATCACAGCTCATTCTTTCTTTGTTGGGACTAGGTAGGTAATGAAGGGGGTTTGATGTAATTCATTTGATACAGAAATAATCCAATTATTCAATCACAGTTCTGACTGGTGACCTAATCCAATTAAGTAATTGTCTGTCTTTTGAAGTAACTTTTAGCTTCAGCTGACAGTTTATGTGTGTCTTCGGCAGAGCAGGGCTACATAAATTACAGTAATTAATTAAAAACTCTTTAGCCAAAGCCCACACATAACAATATATATATATATATATATATATATATATATATATATATATATATATATATATATATATATATATATATATATATATACATATATATATATATATATATATATATATATATATATATATATATATATATATATATTCACACACACACACATATGTGTGTGTGTGTGTCCATGAGCTTTTAAATTTTATGACGTGTTCAGTAAATATACATTATTAGCTTGGGCGTATATAACAGTAGATGGTTCATATATCTTCAAACTATCTGCGAATGCCGACATCAGTGAAGAAAAGTACGTGTAAACTGTACAGACAGGAACGCACACGTAAACAGATTTTGCTTCTTTTTGCACAAAAAGTTCTCTCTCTCTCTCTCTCTCTCTCTCTCTCTCTCTCTCTCTCTCTCTCTCTCTCTCATCAATTTAGCCTGATCTCAATCCCCCTTCCGTCTCTCTCTTCCCTACTATCTCTGCAAGGGAGATAGCAGACCATAAATCCCATAAAAATCCAACGGGAATTAGAAAGAAGAAGAACTGAGCCGAAGCCTGGGGAGAGAGGGGTGGGGGGGCGAAGCACCGTCCTCTCTAAAGCTGCTTATCTAAAAGGCTAAAAACTTTTTCGCGCCAATTGGATCACGGATGTTATAAAAAGAGAGAGAGAGAGAGAGAGAGAGAGACTGTATATGTACACCCTCTTCACTCTGCATGGAGGGCTCATACGCCGATGGCAGTCGAGATAATGTAAGCCGTATTGGGGGAAGGGAACCGCTGTCTGCCTCGGACCTGTCTTGTCATTTAGCGCTGGGGCAACTTTGATTGTTTGCTTTGATGTCCAGCAAGCGCTGACAATTACGGCATCGCTCAAGGTTTATGTTCTGGGCCTCTGTGCTTGTACCTGATACAGCCAGAGTTGGAAATGGTAGAGAATGTGGGTTTTCTTCTGACTCCATGTCGACCGGTGATTCCCGCATGTTAGTTAGCTTTTGGGTACAAGATCGAGTTTCGGGACATTTGATGATGCAATATCTGGTTGGTCTCGACGTGCCTCCACAAATGAAAATGAATAAAAAATAAAAAATCCATCTTAAAAATTCCAAATTAAGTACTATCACTCTCGGTTTCCTCTAAGTATACGTTACTGTTACATTGTATTCTCCCTAAACAAAAGTAACGTAGTTTGCAACTTTTTATCTTTCCAAAGAACGACAAACATCGTCGATTTACTAGCAGAATGCAGTGGCTCTAAAAATGCAATTATTAGAAAGACAGAGAACGCTCAATATAGATGAATGCAGCTGATGCAGATATCACTTTCAACACTACATGCATTAATCAATCATAGATATACGGTAATTGCAAACTAGCATTTTCATCAGTTGGGTATATGGTATTAAAAAAGAAGTGAATAAGTTTTGCATTACATTATGAAATTTATAGTCTACTGAGTCTACTGCATACATGCTTAAATAAAAGAGTGCATCTTTTGCAAATGAACGTTCAGGTACACACACACACACTTTATGTGTGTGTGTATACACACACACACAAAAGACACACACTTTATTATGTATATATATATATATATATATATATATATATATATATATATATATATATATATATATATATATATGGGAGAATTTCTAAGCTCAAAAAATAAGTTGCTTTATTTGTTGGATACTATCATACTACAAAAGAAGCTATCAAAGATACGACTTAGGCACAGTTTTAGATATGAAAATAAATATAAACGTAAAGTAATAAGTAGTAGTCTTGAAATAACTAGGTAAGTGAAGTATAAAAAGAGCCATGAGATAAATACATTAGTGAAATGATTTCAACTCAGGAAAACACTTTTCAGGATTGGCAGAACAAAGGAAATACTTCAGTTCTCATTTCACAATTAAGGTTGGAAACTCCTATACAGAACATACCCATAAAAAGAAAAATTATTCAAGAAAAAATTGTACGTATTCCCCTGACGCTCACGAGGAGAAAAGCGGTTTTGCAAGACCCAATTGCCTTTTTTTTTGTATCTCGTGGCTGAGTGCACTACAGACCAAGCGATAGAACATAGTATTGTCCATGAAGTCTGGTTTTTGGAGGATTCAACTGGTCAAGTCGCATTCCGTGTTAATAACACACGCGCACACACACAAACAAACAAAATCAGAGTGACTGTCTAAAGAAATTATATACATATATATATATATATATATATATATATATATATATATATATATATATATATATATATATATATATATATATATACATATATTATATATATATATATATATATATATATATATATATATATATATATATATATATATATATATATATATATATATATATATATATATATATATATATATATATATATATTCATATATATATATATAACTAGTTGTATTAATTGTGTTGGTACCCTTATGAACATTAGAAGTTTGGTTCTGAAAAATAAAAAAGCATAAGTAAGGAAGAACATAGCTTGATACCCTTCGGCCTGTTACGATTTATCAAAACATGAGAAAAATAATAAGGGCAAAACTAATTAAGTACATTACTTGAGTCTTCAGTATCAGAAACAAAAATGATAAAAAACCTACACTCTATCTTTTGTCCCGAAATAGGACAGACAACAAAGGTAAAGAAATGGGATGAATTTCTAAACTAAAAACATAATTAGCTGTTTTGTTTGTTGGATATTATCAGACTACAAAAGCAGTTATCAAAGAAAAGGTTTAAGCACAGTTTTAGACACGAAGATAAATATACAGTGATAGGTAGTATTCTTGAAGTAAATATGTAAGTGGAGTAAAGAAAATTAGTTTTGAGATAATTATACGTGTAATGATTTCCACACAGGAAAAGACTCTTCAGAATCAGGAGAGTAAAAGAAATACTTCAATCCTCAAACGAAAGTAAGAACTTTCTATTAAGGTCGAACATACTTATGCAGATCATACATATGCAAATAAAAATGGTTCAAGCAAAAATTCTACGTATTCCCTGGCTGCTCACAAAGAGAAAAGTGGTTTTACAAGAGCCGACTGCTTTCTTGCCTTTTTTTTTTTAATCTCAGGGATGAGTGCACTGCAGACCAA
Source organism: Macrobrachium rosenbergii (assembly GCF_040412425.1). NCBI lineage: Eukaryota > Metazoa > Arthropoda > Malacostraca > Decapoda > Palaemonidae > Macrobrachium > Macrobrachium rosenbergii. The sequence continues at coordinate 41,215,067 of NC_089746.1, forward strand.
GCGATAAAAAGACAGTATTGTTCGCGAAGTCAAGTGTCTGGAGGATTCTACTACTCAAGTCGCCTGCCGTGTGAGGCCGAAACTTGTCTTATGATTATGGAATGAAATGGAATGTAAAATCTGGGCCAAAGGCCAAGTGCTGGGACCTACGAGGCCATTCAGTGCTGAAAGGTTTTACAAGTGTAACAGGTGGAAACCCTCGCCGTTGCACTATGAAACAATTTTCAATGGTGCATCACTTTACTGTGACCGAAAATAATAAGTAAAAATCAACAGTTATGTATATGAGTAAGACTGTATTTATGAAAATACAAAAATCATAAAATTTGGAGCTTTCGACCGTTTGCACGACGATCCTCTTCTGCCAACTGAATTTATTTCTTAAAAAGATAACAGTTGACGAACTTTTGTAAGTCTGGAAAACCATCGAATGATTCTTTCGGATTTGATTGTGAGATGGCAGTCATGTAATGGCTGTTTCGCCGTATCTGTGTGCCAGACGTTCTGATCTTCTAACTGCTGCCTCTCGTTCGTACGCCGCTCGATAATGGCTACTAGGTGGTCAGTACTCAGTAGTTGGTGAACGACTTTCAGCATCGGATCCTGTTGTTTCTGTGACGACTGCCACTTCAACAACCTGCGCGGGGCGAGATGAGGAAGACGCAGCAATATCTGGGGCATCGAGAAACCGCTTTAAATCGAAATTTATGCAATGACAGACGAGCCTGTCTGTATTTCTGTCTCCCTGAGTAAAGGCTTTACTGCCATGTAAAGTATTGCAAATATTTATCAAAGCACCCTCCACTACACTTCTATGGCTTGCTGTTAGCAGAAGGTGGAAAGTCAGATGGAAGATAACATGAACTAAAGTACAGTAAAAGCAATGAAATAGGTTGATGCTAGGGGCCGAAGGGACGCTGCAATAAACCGTAAGTAATGCCTACAGCGCACAGTGAGAGGTGCATTGGCGGCACTAACCCCACTACGGGAATGTTATGAGTATGACCACAGTACAGACTGTCGAAGCTTACCAGTATTTAAGAAAAAACTTAAAAGACGTTCTAGAGAATATATTTTCTTTTTTTTTTTACTCAACTCCACTTACACAAGTTTCTGCGACATATCATTTTCTACGCAGAAAACGAGTAGACCAAATAAGCAACAAAAACACGAAAATATTGTAAAGAACAGCGAGAGGCAGAAAATCCACGATGATTCAACATGCACCACAGAAGATCAACTGCTATTCAACCCTTATAAATCTTTGGAAAAAAAATTTAAGTCTTTCACATGGCCATTAAAGTGCCGTTACTGACAGTAGGAGTACTGATGAGGGTCGTAATTGTCTTTGCTTCTTGACATTTTTACCAGTACGCGGTTAATCTGTCTGTTTTATAAGGCATTAAAGTTTAATGCCGCAAGAGCTGTCTGTCTCTCTCCCCCCAAATGGATGTATCTTACATAGTTTCGGTTTCATATTTCTTTTATTGGGCCAGCCATGGACATAAAGGGTATCTCTTTGGGAATATCTCTCTCTCTCTCTCTCTCTCTCTCTCTCTCTCTCTCTCTCTCTCTCTCTCTCTCTCTCTCTCTCTCATTTATGACTTTTTAAATGACTTTTTGTTACTAATATAAATTCTTACTAATATCTAAACCTAACTACTAATACCTCCAAGTAAATATGAGCTTCAGTTCTCTCTCTCTCTCTCTCTCTCTCTCTCTCTCTCTCTCTCTGGACTCGTGGTGCAGTAGTAACGCTCAGCTCATTTAGAGACCCAAGCTTGATTCCCAAAACCAAAGAGGGATGAATGGGGACGTTCCCCAAAATCCTATAAGCTTCTGTTGATCCCAGCTGTGAATTGTGTGCGCAGTAATCAATCGACTGTTGTGAGCTGCTGCTAAAGCAGAAATAAAATCACAAGCTGTGAGTTCATTGCTCCGTCAAAATGTTTACCATCAAAACGGGAAAAAGTTAAGTATACCTTAGTTTAACCAGACCAGTGAGCTGATTAACAGCTCTCCTAGGGCTGGCCCGAAGGATTAGACTTATTTTACATGGCTAAGAACCAATTGGTTACCTAGCAACGGGACCTACAGCTATTGTGGAATCCGAACCACATTATACCAAGAAATTAATTTCTATCACCAGAAATAAATTCCTCTAATTCTTCATTGGCCGGCCGGAGAATCGAACGCAGGCCCAGCAAAGTGCTAGCCGAGAGCGATATCGACTCATCCAACGAGGAACGTCATCAAAACTGCGGTGATACAAATCGTGGAGTAATCATAATTTCCATCAAGTACTTCAAAGGCGCAGTCCTTTCAATCACATGATTTAACTGCATTATTATCTACAATCTCGTCTTTACATTTATGTTTGAGATATTAAATCTACGTTTATCGAATCTTTATGTAGTTCTAACGCAAGTCTGGTTACTTTTACTATAATCTTCACTTACCTTTCCTTACAGTCTCTTCTGTAACTGTTCTATTTTCGAAGCTAGTTTTTTTTTCAAACTACTTAGTTATCACTATCCATCTACACATCACAAGATAATGTCCCTCCAGCCAACCTATTTCCTAAGCTGCTCAGCACCGCCAGGGATTGTAGGTATTAAAGCCATTGTTGACCGAATGAATGCAAAGGTTGTGTGCACTAAATGTAAATATCGCCGCCCTAAATGTAAATGTCCTTCTGTAACTGCGTTCGCTAACGAGCGAACAAGGCTCTCAACCGCTCGTTAAAATAATACAAGGGGACATCTTCTCTTTAGGAGATCCTCTAGACGATTAGTAAAGCACGGTATATATCCTTCTTCTACTCTTTGTTTCTACGATTCAAATGGGCCAGCGATAGTACTGAACCCCACCATTTGGTTAGCTAAGACTGTATGAAACTAATGAACCAAGTATGAATGAAGTATCCCTCAGATACAGTGAACCTGTACTTTCGTACATGTCACACAAAGAAGAAACATATTTAAAATTTTGAGAATTCATAGAATATAAAATAATATTTCTCTAAACAAATCAAAGTCCTTCGGGACTTCTTTGAATTAGGAATGATCCTTTGACCTTTTTCCTCTAGCCGTATATAAATTTACACACACACACACACACACAAGCTCAAATGAAAATCTTCTCCGGCCCCTCCCTAAAATGAGAAAGTTTGAATACGCTTTACAGATTAAAGGAAGAAGAGGCAGAGATGATTAATTATTATTATTATCATTACATTCCGCACAAGCCCACGAGGGCCATTGGCTTGAAATTCAAGCTTCCAACGACTGTAGTGTTCATTTGAAAGAGGTAACAGAAGGTAATAAAAATACAGAAAAAAGAGATAAGTTGTTAGAAAATAGAAAATAAATTACTAAATAAATAAAAGATAAGTTGTTAGAAAATAGAAAATAAATTACTAAATAAATAAATAGAAGTGTAAGTAAATTATTAAAATACATGCAGAATTGTTTTAGGGTAGTAGTTCGTTGCACCTTTGCTTGAACTTTTCAAGATCCAATTGCACAATGTCCTTAGGGTGACTGTTCCACAGCCCAACGGTGTGAGGAATAAAGGACCTCTGGAACTGAGAAGTTCGACAGCGAGGCACATTACTGCATACTGGTGCAGCTGTTCAGCATATCTGGTTGCTCTCGGCAGGAAAAGAGCACCAGGGATCAAATGTGGAAGATCTCTGTTAAAATACAACTTGTGAAAAACTGACAAACAAGAGACAATCCGTCGGTGGTCCGAGTCACAACTGCTAGTTAGGAAACAGAAACCTACCAGCACGAACCACTCTATTTAAAAGAGAGAAATCTCTGGCAGAGGCAGACAGCCATACCGGAGAACAGCATTCTAGTACAGGAAGGACAAACGGTAAATGACCTAAAACAAAATGAAGAAGGACGAAGGAAAAGTATCTGCTAGAAATCAGAACTTGTAGGAATAGCTAGAAGTGTGCAAGGGAGTAAATACTACACCGTCAACAATAGCAGATTTAGGGTATGAACAGATTTATTAGAATTGGAGTAAAATCATGAGACTCAGACCTGTACCTCGGAGATGCTAAAAGTGTTGTTAAAAGATACTTTTAAGCTAGAGATGGCAAAATAAAAAAAGACAGTGACGCAGGTTCTCAGTGACCTTGTTTCGTGAAAGCTGACTGCATATCCAAAGAAAGAGAATTATTGCATTAAAACAGATCTTTGAGAATATTAAATATAAGTGAAGGCCGGAATAACACATGAGGCAGAGAATATGTCTTTCCCCCTCCCAGTTCAAAGACTATAAAACCTTTCGGTTTTATAGTGTAATGAACTTTTTGTAAATGCCCTAACATTAATTCTGAATAAATAAAACCATAACCATGAATTACGCGTCCGCCCAAAGGAGTTTAGGCTCATGATAATAACATAAACCACAAGTGGCATATCGTTTATTTCTCAACATATTTCACCTAACAGAGGGATAAGTAAAGATGGCAGCAAATATTCATCGTAACCACTTTCGTGTGATATTCTTCTCCTCCTCAAAAGGACTCTCATATCTCGCGAGCCAAAAGCTAACTTGGTGGGTATAAGAGTCTTTTCCCGCCATGAATCTGCCAGGTTTTTTAAGATGAAAAGTTGAAGGAAATGTGTCATTAAATCCCTTTTCGGCTCTGCAGACCATGACGCTGCCTTTTAGGGATTAACTTTGAATCTTATCCTGGCTCTCTGACGGGCTTCCGCTCAATTAAGAGAGAGAGAGAGAGACTAAAACACTTCTAATATATTATACATACACAACATTAATTATATATATATATATATATATATATATATATATATATATATATATATATATATATATATATATATATATATATATATATATATAATATGTATTTTCATGACCTTGTAATATGTATACCTATAATTTTGACATATTTACTTTTTTCATGTGTTATGTTTAATGATAATGGTTGTTAAAGTGTGATATTTAGTTTGGCATCAGATCTCAAAAGAGCTAATGATTACTTGATAGCGTAATTTAGAATTGTTATTATAATTTTAATAGTAACGTAATTTAGAATGAATATCTTTCTTGGTAAAAGCGTAGTATGTGAACACGTGTGTAAATTTCAGTTGTCATCAGTTGAGATAAGAGGGAACGCGTTTGTTTTGGGTTAGCGATGACAGGTTTGCAAAACAAACGCCGATTCGTCCCATACGGGCTCGAGAGACGAGTGATTTCACGTTGTTGCATGTTCAAGTCACGTACGCCACTTGGAGAGAAAGACGTGTCCTGATCAATTATGTCATGTTTTGTAAGATTGCGTTCAAAACGTTTTGCTGGGATGACGTAACTTTCCTTCTAGAAGCTTCTCTCCATTGTATCTGCACCCAAAACGCTTTAATGACGTCACCTCCTGCTTTAGAACTTTTCCCCAAAATGCTTTAATGACATCATGTAATTGTTTCGTGTTTCTGGAATCCTAAAATCTATTTCATTCTGATTTCTGAGACCAGTCGATTTGGTTAATTCCTAATTAGGAAGAGATTACTTTTAACGTAATTTTTGTGGTCACTTTTAACATTAACTTTTGAGATCTGAATTTAGCAAAGTTATTTAAAACGGCGCCTGGTAAAAAGTGTGTATTTGTAACGCAGCTGCAGGTGATTTAAGAGTTTTCACAAGTTGTGTAAGGTAACGTGAAATTTTACTTATTGATACCATGGTATGATAAGTTAGGAAATTTTGAACAAGTGAACTCATTATTGATAAATCTTGTGTGTTTTTGTGTGTTTTTCTATTTACAATTTCTTTATATTTTCACATTTTTTTATGTTTGTGATGTAACATTTATTTACATAGCATTGTAAATATTTCTTGGTAATTTAACATTGCATACTTAATTTAACATTGCATACTTAATTTAACATTGCATACTTGATTTCATTTATTGAGATTTTCTTTTTAAATCTTGAGTAATTCTTGATAGTTTAAACTTGATTAATTTAAATTCTTGATAAAATTTTTGTGAATTAGATTTGTTTCATAATTTAATTCAAGAATTCATTGAGTTTTGTTATTTTCAACTAATAGTAAATTTTTCAGATTGTAATTCTAAATAATTGTGAATTTTAATTATAAACTTTGAATCTGAAAATAAATTTTTGTATTTAACATTTTTAGAAAAACAGTGTTTCGTTTATTGACCATCAGTGAATAGGATTGATTGTGTGTGCATAAGGCAAAGTGATAAACATGTTTTGTTCTTTTAGTTTTGCTAAAGTGAATTAAGACCAGGAAACAGTTAGAGTTTTTGATGGAGTGATGCCCTTTACTCTAGAAGATTTCTAGTTTAATTTTTGATATCACACATATTCTGATGAACTTACTTTGATTTTCAAGTAATTAAGTTTTTCTTAAGGGATCACTGTTACCTTTAGTATAGTCGTAACAATTAATGTTATGAGAGTTCAGGTATCTGGCTGAAGTGAGGTATATTTTGAATTTTGAGATTAGTTGTGTAATAACCAGGTACTTATGCATCGTGACAGTATGTATGTATGTATGTCTATATACTTACACACACACGTATATAATATATATAATATATATATATATATATATATATATATATATATATATATATATATATTATATATATATATATATATATATATATATATATTGTATATATGTATATATACAGTATATACATATATACTGTATATGTGTAAAATTTTCTATTCACATTTACTAGAGCAGATCTGTGAAAATACAACTATCATAAAATAAACTTAAAATGAAAACACAGTAAATAAAACGAAAGGGCTGTCATCTCTATCTCGGAGCCTTGAACTGCAGTTAGTGGAAGAAATAAGGTCATTGCCTAGCCCTCCCGGTCCTGCAGTGGGTTAGTGTTGAAATCATTTCTTCTCCTGACCAAGGGTTGAAACTGTCCGCGACGAAAGGAGAATTTGTTCCTTTCATTTCTATTTCGAATCTTAAAGGATACCAGTGAAAATCATATCAAGAATATTAGTAAAAATCAAAGACTTGTATTTCGTTTGTATGTACGTATTATATATATATATATATATATATATATATATATATATATATATATATATATATATATATATATATATATATATATATATATATATACAGTACATATGAATGAATTCTATCACATCGCCGTGATTCTTATACAAGCATTAAGCTACAAATGTCCTCTAATATCTAATGCGCTCTGCCTCGGAAATAATATAGGCTATTTTCATATATGTTGCCCGAGGGGGAATTTTTTAATTGATAATAAGTTCGTCGTCTCCGTGTGGTTCAAGGCGTCACTGTAGTCCTGAGTTCTTGTCTTCCGTGGTTCGAGCCCACGAGACGACGAACTTATTGTCAACTAAAAATTCCCTTCGGACAACATATATGAAAAAATATATTTCCGAGGCAGAGCGAACTGATATTAAAGGACATTTGTAGCCCAAATCTGATACATATATATATATATATATATATATATATATATATATATATATATATATATATATATATATATATATATATATATATATATATATATATATATATATATATATATATATATATATATATATATATATATATATATATATATATATATATATATATATAGAGTATAAGCGTGTGTGTGCGTCTGAGTGGGTGGGTGGGTTTCGTATCTCAGCTGATGAGAGCTGGCTCGCGTCTGCATTGTCGAGGTTCGATCCCCGCTTGCCGTCCAACAGTCTGAGTACTGGAAAATATCTATCAGAGTCAGCTGGGACTTAGAAATGGAAAAAGGTCATAAAGACTTAATAAGGACCGGAGGTCCTACCTTGAAAAGCTGCTTATGTAGAATGTCTGTCTTCATTATTATGCTTATATTGCACTTGTGGAAGGATTTGTAAAATGTCACTGGATCACTGCGGTGATGAGATGCTGCTTCATTGCGTAAATTTCTTGGCTCTCTCTCTCTCTCTCTCTCTCTCTCTCTCTCTCTCTCTCTCTCTCTCTCTGTGTGTGTGAACGTCTCCTCGTAATGAATCTTGATTTTAGTGAATAGCTTTCATTATGAGCACGGCGGCTTCAAACTTCATTAAGTTGGCCTACTTTTCAAAAGTTTTTTTTTTTTTTTTTTTAGTTCTCGCGCTTTCACAACTCTGTCTTAGGTCATTTAAATTTGAGCAAATGTTTTAGTACGTCTACCACAGTAATGCCAAATTCCAAAAGCTAACCCTTTACCTGATTACGGATATCAGATTATCTTTGCCGTAGATTCGAGTTTACTTTTTAAACTGAGTTCCTTTTATAAACAAATCTGTATTCTAAGGTTTAACATGTTTTCAAAAAACGCACTTGCAAGATATTGCGCTTTACAAAATACTCACTTGTAAGATATTACATTTTGTGTACATTTAATATCTTAAAGTATAATGCCGTCACATTGCAAAAGACAATCGATCGTATAGTGAAACATTATTCACTTATCCAAAAAGAAAGTAAATGAAAGATAAACAATTTATGTATGTTTTAATTTTTTCCTATTTTTTTTTATTTTGGGACTCTACATGATGAAAGCATGTGAATTTGCTTTCGTGTGTTTTGGCTGCTAATGAACTTCTTGTTTACTAAGGATTATTGCACTGGACTCGATGCACTAATACAACGGGCAATTTTTAATCTACAAGAATCTTAGCTGGCTCTGAATTACAAGCACACAATAGTATATTGTTTTTCTATGAAGATTACTAACAAAAGATGTCTATGTTCAGTGTGTCTGTGAGGCTATGGATTTCTTATATATCATACCATTGATACAAAAGTAAGAAAATAGCTGATTTTTGCTCAACTAAAATTAGAAAAAGTTCCGATGTCGACCATTAGTCTTACATAACTCGATCAAGTCACTATCTACAAATAAAGTAGAATGCAAACTATTTAACTGAACGTCATAAAAGAAATTAATAGATTAATTATTGCCGGATTAATTAAGAAAGGTAGCCTATTTGCGTAACGACCAGACAATACTTCATTACGGGCAGATGAGGCCACAAATAATCATAATATCAAAGCTTTTCCCTAATGACATCATTTTGGCTTGACCCCCACTGCTTTTGATTTTATGAATTTCACCAACTGAAATAATGAGCTTTAAAACCTAATGAACTTCAAATACAATCCGGTATCTGCAGATAGAAAATTTAATGCGTTTTTATAAAAGCTAATCAGCTGCTTATTGTTTTTTCAACTCTCAATTACGGATCAATGAAATGGTAACTATTTCAGTTCTGTCTGGTTGGTATAGATTAAGCCGGCCTTATGCCAGAGTGGGCTCTTACCAAATGGCAGCCCGTAAGTGGTGGAAATGCTCCGAAGTAAATGAAAGGCCTGATGTGGGCTTCTGGGCTTGGTATAGGCTGTCAACTTGATCCAACCAAACGAGACAGGCTACCTAAAGTAATGAATTTCCTTAAGCCTCTCTTGCTAGACTTATTGTTTGTTTTGAGTAATGAATTTCCTTAAGCCTGTCTTGCTAAGCTAGACATATTGTTTGTAAGTGTTTCACTTCTGAGTTATCATATTCGATTAGTTTGAATACACAGACTAGTCGAAAAATATTGACCAAAAATAGAATTGATTGAACTATAAAATTCGCGATATCAAGTTTAATTAGAAAAATACGCACACGTAAATGTTTTCTTGTGAATAATGTTTTTCATCTGTAATGCTAAGCCTTAAAATTCAGCAACCAGTGCCAGAAAATTTAATGGTTCAAACTTGGGCCTGAGTACTGGTTTGACTGGATTATTTTCTTTTGGTCGCCATATATTTCTCTTGTCAATTTTGTCTTCACATATTCATTCCTTTTCTTGTTGAATGCTTGCTAAAAAGAGGATACATCGGGTTGCGGTGAATTATTCTTAATCATATACTGTACTACAATTTGCGCTTAGGGTAAAAAAAACAAAGAAAACAATAAGTAACGGAATCCTATCGATAAACTCTGTTTGGTAGCAATCACCGCTATCAGGGTCAAATTCAAAATCTCTACTGTGGTATACAAGCTTGTTTCCGCTCGGAAAATTGGAGGATTTAATTGGAGAACAAGGAAATCTGAGGCAGAGAACAGAGAAAGTGAATTTCATAACTGGATTCTAAAAACTGAATGTTGAATGTTGGGGATGAACATACAGGCACAATTTTTTTTTTTAACATACCCGGATTTGCCTACACTTTAATCATTTGTATATAAGTTCTTTCTATTCTTTGCTGTTTGTCAGCTTTCCTGATGGTTTGTTTTGTTTTCAAACTACATTGTTTGAACTGTTTACCCGGTCTCCGGTATTTTGTGAGGGGGAGGAGAGGTGTGTCGTTCGTCTCTGTCTTTTTATTTTTAGAAGCAGTCAGGTCAGCTTTCACGCAGCACACCGTCTAGTTCTCAGAGGAGAATACAGCAGCGGTGGATTTCGAGTATCACCTTGCTGTTGGTGATGGCAGATTGGCAGTAGCAGCAGCGGTTGTTCGCCAGGGATGACGGTTTTGGAAGCAGCTGGCGATGGTTTTCTGTGAACAGCAAGAGGAGGACCTTGACCTAATTCCCTAGGAGATGGTGTCGGCATGGAAGTATGCAATGGTGGCTCCTGAGGATTTTGTTCCTGAAGAAGGAGACTCGTGTGTAGTCCCCGGTTTTTCCAGAAGAGGTGTTCTTCTGTGGCAGCTGAGAAATTGTGGTCGGCATGGAAGTGTTCGATAGTCGTCCTCGTGGTTCTTAGACTCTCTCTCTCAGTGCGTCTCGAGAGTGGATTTTTGCGACTCCTGTGGTCATTATTATATGACGAGATTATAGCTGTCATTAATGTGACGAGGTTATTATGGTCTATATATGACGAGGTTATTATGGTCACTATTATATGACGATTATGGTTGTCGTTAATACATGAGACTATGATTACGGTCATTAATATTTGACAAGGTTGTTATGGTCATTTATATATGGCGGTTATGGTAGTCATTAATATATGACGAGATTTTTATGTGTTGGAGTGAGTATGACTCCAGGTTATTTATGATTTGTTTGTTATTGTTGATGAAGCAAGTGGGCTTCACGTTATCATTATTATTATTGTGTAATGTTATACATGTCTATTATTACTGATTGTTTTACTGCTGCTTTGAATCTTCAAGGGTTATCAAGCCATTATGATGCTGTTTAAAGTTGTTGATTATTTTTGTTTTGCTGTTTTGTCTGAAATCTGGGCTCGTGTGTACATATCTGTAATACAGTAATCGTAATAAATTAAGTTTTAAGGTACTTCGAGTATTTTCTTTGGCACCCTTCTCCTTGAGACTGTCACGGTCCTTCAGATCTATTTTAAAGAACCTGACGGCCCCAGAAATTGGGGGTTCGTTACATGTTTTGCGTCACCAATTGTGTCCTTTATGCAATAATCCCACGAAGGACACGGGGTTTAAATTACTTAAACAACCCAATTAAGACAGAAAAGTAGTACTGATCCTCAGTCAGCTAACGTAAAGGAAGACAGTATTTATCGCATACAAGGAGACATTGATTTTGGAAATATCAACTTCCTCCTTGCACACTTAGTGGATGTCGATTCCTGAATATTAGTGGCCGAGGGCACTGACATCTCCTTGGTGTTTTTCAGGAAATTTTTTAAAACAAGTATATATGCTGGCGTGAAACCAATACATATATTTATATAGGCTAAGGGAGACGAACATGATCATGTTAATCTTTCAAGTTAAAAGCCTACTACTGACACTGAAATTCGTAATGGCAGTCGTTAAGCAGAGGCCATGAAACGGTATGTGGTAGAGGATCAGATGACATAAAAAATGTGGTAGGGGACTGGGTGACATTAAAAAAATTTCGCGATTAACATTAAATTACCAACTTTAGCTCTTTATGCCTACTAAGCCTGAAAGCTGGATTTCCTGCTGATTTTCGGAAGTTCTGTTGCCTCGAACTCCATACACGATATGATGCTTTAATTACAACAGCTGCTCACCCACTCTCCAACCCCCCTACCCCAAGCCACTGTCACCAACTGCTGAACGAAGCTAACTTTCCATAAGTCTGAATTTCTGGTAAAACCTTTACGTCATATTTACATCACTTAGTTATACAGTTATTTATGTGTGGAAATATTTATAAGATTACGGTACCTATAATTCTGTAAAACCAGAGTTGTTTATTTACGCAATGATCAATTGGGAACAAAAATATTTTTTAATTCTTTCATCACATAGCGGACCTGCTAGATTCCCTCTTGAACGTTAAACTGGGCCACGAGCTCAAGTTGGGGAACTCCTGAGGTATTGTAACGAACCAGTTCTCCCTTTGGATAATTCCAAATGAAAGTCTCTTGGCTAGTCTAATTGTTGGTAAAATATTTTAGTCATTTTTTTACTGATATCTCTCTCTCTCTCTCTCTCTCTCTCTCTCTCTCTCTCTCTCTCTCTCTCTCTCTCTCTCTCTCTCTCTCTCTGACTACTTGATCTTGAGGCTATGATTTGACATTCACTAATGTCTACAGATTGCTTACAAAACGGCAAAAGGAATCATCGAGGTAGTTTTAAATGTCATAACTTATTAAACTTACAATAATAATAATAATAATAATAATAATTTTATCCTGACGTCACATCTCCTACTTCTAGCAGAAATAAAGACACTCGCTTGAACGAACGTTGCGAGCAAGTTACCCTCGCTTTACGATCCCTGCAGAAAAACTGATTAACAAGTTGCCTCAAAAAACATTACGACCCTACAAAACCATGTCCATTTCGGCAACTGGCGGGCACTTCTGCTAATGCTATTCACAGCATCTGCAACAACAGTTAAAAATCTCATAAAATTGCGAACACCGGCCAGAATACTTTCCCCGCCAAATTGCCTTCCGGTTGGGGTGAAACTCGAAACTGGCGGGATTTTTTTCTCTCATCTCTTCTTAATCTTGTGTTCTACTCGTTACTGCTATGTACAGTTTTATGCATTCAATGTCCTTCATGATATCACCAATGAACACCGTTAGAAGAAAGTCAATTACCATTATTTTACTATCAAAATGATTATCATCTTCCTACATTATCGGCTAACTGTTCCAACGATATAATTTAATATTTGCATTATTATTATTATTATTATTTATTATTATTATTATTATTATTTATTATTATTATTATTATTATTAGCTATCTTACATTCTAGCTTAACTGCTTTGATTAAATTCCTTTAATAAATATCACTAAAATTAAAAAATTTATCTTTTATTTCTTATTTGATTACACTATTCAGACTTGAAAGACTTTCAATCTGAAACACATTTCTTGTATTCACGACCACAGGGACCGTTTTTCCAAATGGCCTAGCATAAATCAAAGTTGAAATATCAATGCAATATTGAAATTTATTCATTTTGAATAAATATTAACTCGAGTTAATCTGTAAATCCTGGTAATATATATATATATATATATATATATATATATATATATATATATATATATATATATATATATATATATATATATATATATATATAATATATATATATATATATATATATATATATATATATATATATATATATATATATATATATATATAAATATATATAAATATATATATATATATATATATATATATATATATACGCCATTTTTACTGGATAAATCAAGATTGAAAATCAACTACTTTTAAATCCCGATAACGCTTATAGCCATTTAAGATTCTATGACCTTCAATGTTTTTTTTGCCGTAGATTCGAGTTTACTTTTTAAACTGAGTTCCTTTATAAACAAATCTGTATTCTAAGGTTTAACATGTTTTCAAAAAACGCACTTGCAAAGATATTGCGCTTTACAAAATACTCACTTGTAAGATATTACATTTGTGTACATTTAATATCTTAAAGTATAATGCCGTCACATTGCAAAAGACAATCGATCGTATAGTGAAACATTATTCACTTATCCAAAAAGAAAGTAAATGAAAGATAAACAATTTATGTATGTTTTAATTTTTTCCTATTTTTTTATTTTGGGACTCTACATGATGAAAGCACGTGAATTTCTTTCGTGTGTTTTGGCTGCTAATGAACTTCTTGTTTACTAAGGATTATTGCACTGGACTCGATGCACTAATACAACGGGCAATTTTAATCTACAAGAATCTTAGCTGGCTCTGAATTACAAGCACACAATAGTATATTGTTTTTCTATGAAGATTACTAACAAAAGATGTCTATGTTCAATGTGTCTGTGAGGCTATGGATTTCTTATATATCATACCATTGATACAAAAGTAAGAAAATAGCTGATTTTTGCTCAACTAAAATTAGAAAAAGTTCCGATGTCGACCATTAGTCTTACATAACTCGATCAAGTCACTATCTACAAATAAAGTAGAATGCAAACTATTTAACTGAACGTCATAAAAGAAATTAATAGATTAATTATTGCCGGGTTAATTAAGAAAGGTAGCCTATTTGCGTAACGACCAGACAATACTTCATTACGGGCAGATGAGGCCACAAATAATCATAATTTCAAAGCTTTTCCCTAATGACATCATTTTGGCTTGACCCCCACTGCTTTTGATTTTATGAATTTCACCAACTGAAATAATGAGCTTTAAAACCTAATGAACTCCAAATACAATCCGGTATCTGCAGATAGAAAATTTAATGCTTTTTTATAAAAGCTAATCAGCTGCTTATTGTTTTTTCAACTCTCAATTACGGATCAGTGAAATGGTAACTATTTCAGTTCTGTCTGGTTGGTATAGATTAAGCCGGCCTTATGCCAGAGTGGGCTCTTACCAAATGGCAGCCCGTAAGTGCTGGAAATGCTCCGAAGTAAATGAAAGGCTTGATGTGGGCTTCTGGGCTTGGTATAGGCTGTCAACTTGATCCAACCAAACGAAACAGGCTACTTAAAGTAATGAATTTCCTTAAGCCTCTCTTGCTAGACTTATTGTTTGTTTTGAGTAGTGAATTTCCTTAAGCCTGTCTTGCTAAGCTAGACATATTGTTTGTAAAGTGTTTCACTTCTGAGTTATCATATTCGATTAGTTTGAATACACAGACTAGTCGAAAATATTGACCAAAAATAGAATTGATTGAACTATAAAATTCGCGATATCAAGTTTAATTAGAAAAATACACACGGAAATGTTTTCTTGTGAATAATGTTTTTCATCTGTAATGCTAAGCCTTAAAATTCAGCAACCAGTGCCAGAAAATTTAATGGTTCCAACTTGGGCCTGAGTACTGGTTTGACTGGATTATTTTCTTTTGGTCGCCATATATTTCTCTTGTCAATTTTGTCTTCACATATTCATTCCTTTTCTTGTTGAATGCTTGCTAAAAAGAGGATACATCGGGTTGCGGTGAATTATTCTTAATCATATACTGTACTACAATTTGCGCTTAGGGTAAAAACAAAAGAAAACAATAAGTAACGGAATCCTATCGATAAACTCTGTTTGGTAGCAATCACCGCTATCAGGGTCAAATTCAAAATCTCTATTGTGGTATACAAGCTTGTTTCCGCTCGGAAAATTGGAGGATTTAATTGGAGAACAAGGAAATCTGAGGCAGAGAACAGAGAAAGTGAATTTCATAACGGGATTCTGAAAACTGAATGTTGAATGTTGGGGATGAACATACAGGCACAATTTTTTTTTTTTAACATACCCGGGATTTGCCTACACTTTAATCATTTGTATATAAGTTCTTTCTATTCTTTGCTGTTTGTCAGCTTTCCTGATGGTTTGTTTTGTTTTCAAACTACATTGTTTGAACTGTTTACCCGGTCTCCGGTATTTTGTGAGGGGGAGGAGAGGTGTGTCGTTCGTCTCTGTCTTTTTATTTTTAGAAGCAGTCAGGTCAGCTTTCACGCAGCACACCGTCTAGTTCTCAGAGGAGAATACAGCAGCGGTGGATTTCGAGTATCACCTTGCTGTTGGTGATGGCAGTAGCAGCAGCGGTTGTTCGCCAGGGATGATGGTTTTGGAAGCAGCTGGCGATGGTTTTCTGTGAACAGCAAGAGGAGGACCTTGACCTAATTCCCTAGGAGATGGTGTCGGCATGGAAGTATGCAATGGTGGCTCCTGAGGATTTTGTTCCCGAAGAAGGAGACTCGTGTGTAGTCCCCGGTTTTTCCAGAAGAGGGTGTTCTTCTGTGGCAGCTGAGAAATTGTGGTCGGCATGGAAGTGTTCGATAGTCGTCCTCGTGGTTCTTAGACTCTCTCTCAGTGCGTCTCGAGAGTGGATTTTGCGACTCCTGTGGTCATTATTATATGACGAGATTATAGCTGTCATTAATGTGACGAGGTTATTATGGTCTATATATGACGAGGTTATTATGGTCACTATTATATGACGATTATGGTTGTCGTTAATACATGAGACTATGATTACGGTCATTAATATTTGACAAGGTTGTTATGGTCATTTATATATGGCGGTTATGGTAGTCATTAATATATGACGAGATTTTTATGTGTTGGAGTGAGTATGACTCAGGTTATTTATGATTTGTTTGTTATTGTTGATGAAGCAAGTGGGCTTCATGTTATCATTATTATTATTGTGTAATGTTATACATGTCTATTATTACTGATTGTTTTACTGCTGCTTTGAATCTTCAAGGGTTATCAAGCCATTATGATGCTGTTTAAAGTTGTTGATTATTTTTGTTTTGCTGTTTTGTCTGAAATCTGGGCTCGTGTGTACATATCTGTAATACAGTAATCGTAATAAATTAAGTTTTAAGGTACTTCGAGTATTTTCTTTGGCACCCTTCTCCTTGAGACTGTCACGGTCCTTCAGATCTATTTTGAAGAACCTGACGGCCCCCCAGAAATTGGGGGTTCGTTACATGTTTTGCGTCACCAACTGTGTCCTTTATGCAATAATCCCACGAAGGACACGGGGTTTAAATTACTTAAACAACCCAATTAAGACAGAAAAGTAGTACTGATCCTCAGTCAGCTAACGTAAAGGAAGACAGTATTTATCGCATACAAGGAGACATTGATTTTGGAAATATCAACTTCCTCCTTGCACACTTAGTGGATGTCGATTCCTGAATATTAGTGGCCGAGGGCACTGACATCTCCTTGGTGTTTTTCAGAAATTTTTAAAACAAGTATATATGCTGGCGTGAAACCAATACATATATTTATATAGGCTAAGGGAGACGAACATGATCATGTTAATCTTTCAAGTTAAAGCCTACTACTGACACTGAAATTCGTAATGGCAGTCGTTAAGCAGAGGCCATGAAACGGTATGTGGTAGAGGATCAGATGACATAAAAATGTGGTAGGGGACTGGGTGACATTAAAAAAATTTCGCGATTAACATTAAATTACCAACTTTAGCTCTTTATGCCTACTAAGCCTGAAAGCTGGATTTCTGCTGATTTTCGGAAGTTCTGTTGCCTCGAACTCCATACACGATATGATGCTTTAATTACAACAGCTGCTCACCCACTCTCCAACCCCCCTACCCCAAGCCACTGTCACCAACTGCTGAACAAAGCTAACTTTCCATAAGTCTGAATTTCTGGTAAAACCTTTACGTCATATTTACATCACTTAGTTATACAGTTATTTATGTGTGGAAATATTTATAAGATTACGGTACCTATAATTCTGTAAAACCAGAGTTGTTTATTTACGCAATGATCAATTGGGAACAAAAATATTTTTTAATTCTTTCATCACATAGCGGACCTGCTAGATTCCCTCTTGAACGTTAAACTGGGCCACGAGCTCAAGTTGGGGAACTCCTGAGGTATTGTAACGAACCAGTTCTCCCTTTGGATAATTCCAAATGAAAGTCTCTTGGCTAGTCTAATTGTTGGTAAAATATTTTAGTCATTTTTGCTTACTGATATCTCTCTCTCTCTCTCTCTCTCTCTCTCTCTCTCTCTCTCTCTCTCTCTCTCTCTCTCTCTCTCTCTGGACTACTTGATCTTGAGGCTATGATTTGACATTCACTAATGTCTACAGATTGCTTACAAACGGCAAAAGGAATCATCGAGGTAGTTTTAAATGTCATAACTTATTAAACTTACAATAATAATAATAATAATAATAATAATTTTATCCTGACGTCACATCTCCTACTTCTAGCAGAAATAAAGACACTCGCTTGAACGAACGTTGCGAGCAAGTTACCCTCGCTTTACGATCCCTGCAGAAAAACTGATTAACAAGTTGCCTCAAAAAACATTACGACCCTACAAAACCATGTCCATTTCGGCAACTGGCGGGCACTTCTGCTAATGCTATTCACAGCATCTGCAACAACAGTTAAAAAATCTCATAAAATTGCGAACACCGGCCAGAATACTTTCCCGCCAAATTGCCTTCCGGTTGGGGTGAAACTCGAAACTGGCGGGATTTTTTTTTCTCTCATCTCTTCTTAATCTTGTGTTCTACTCGTTACTGCTATGTACAGTTTTATGCATTCAATGTCCTTCATGATATCACCAATGAACACCGTTAGAAGAAAGTCAATTACCATTATTTTACTATCAAAATGATTATCATCTTCCTACATTATCGCCTAACTGTTCCAACGATATAATTTAATATTTGCATTATTATTATTATTATTATTATTATTATTATTATTATTATTATTATTATTATTATTATTATTATTATTAGCTATCTTACATTCTAGCTTAACTGCTTTGATTAAATTCCTTTAATAAATATCACTAAAATTAAAAATTTATTTTTTATTTCTTATTTGATTACACTATTCAGACTTGAAAGACTTTCAATCTGAAACACATTTCTTGTATTCACGACCACAGGGACCGTTTTTCCAAATGGCCTAGCATAAATCAAAGTTGAAATATCAATGCAATATTGAAATTTATTCATTTTGAATAAATATTAACTCTCGAGTTAATCTGTAAATCCTAATATATATATATATATATATATATATATATATATATATATATATATATATATATATATATATATATATATATATATATATATATATATATATATATATATATATATATATATATATATATATATATATATATATATATATATATATATATATAATATATATATATATATATATATAAATATATATATATATATAAATATATATATATATTTTTACTGGATAAATCAAGATTGAAAATCAACTATTTTTAAACTGGATAATCAAGATTGAAAATCTTATAGCCTATTTAAGATTCTATGACCTTCAATGTTTTTTTTTATTTAATTGAAACTAATTCTATGAAAATTACGCCTATGTAACAATTTTTGAAAAAAAAAAGTTAATACATTTGTAAAAAAGTGTGGGTATCTTTTTTATTTTGCAGCAAGCATCCATTTTATGGACTAAAATTTGTTATATCACGTTTTTTGGTAAAAAAAAAAATCCCTTAGAGATTGCCTGAAGTGTAACCTTACTTTGTTTTACAATGCTATATGGTAATAAAAAAAAAATCGCTCTCACCCGCCCCCCAAATTTTTTGTCTTTTTCAAGAAAATTTCCCAGAATATTTTCATTCATTGTTAATGAAATTTAATATACATTTCATAGAGTATATCAATAATAATCATAAAAACACGTATGACTTCAGGACTAACGATGACGATAATAGTGATTAATGAGAAAAATTCCAAAAGTTTAATGTTGCCACACAGTTAATAAACATTAATAAACATGATGTCAATAACAAAACAAAACCCATGAATAATGATTAATGATGAAGATAAGGGTAAAGTGAAAAAAATACTGTCACGAACATTAATAAACATGGGGTGTGTCAAAAACCCAAGGAAAACTGTCAATAATGATTAATGATGAAGATAAGTATGATTAATGCAAAAACAGTTCATGAATTTTGAAAAAACAATTATCATTGCCACACACAGTTAACAATCCTAACTAAATGGTGAATAATGATTAATGACGAAGATAATTGTGATTAATGCAAAAAGGCTAATCAAAAAAAATATTGTCACATCCAGCTAATAAAAATCAGTAAACATAAATTACGCTTACAGACCTGTGAATTATGGGTAATGACGAAGATAATGGTGATTGATATATGGAAAAGTAATCATTAATCGATGAAAAGGGATGAAAAAAAGATGGATAATTGTGATATATGATTATTACTCACCAAATATTGAGTTCTTGTCTTGTTTATTATTTCTATAGACTATTTGTTGGTTGTAGAGTACTCAGTTACATTAATCCAAAGACAAGCAGGGGCCCATCAACAAGGATTGGGGGGGAGGTTGGCAATGTTGAAAAGATTAAGCCCCAATTTGCGTTTGTGGTACGATGTCAGAAAGACGACGCCGTGGTATGCTCTGCATTAAACCCATGGCGAAACAAACCCATTTGTTGCCTTCATGGCGCTGGAAGCTACAAATATATATATATATATATATATATATATATATATATATATATATATATATATATATATATATATATATATATATATATATATATATATATATACATATATATATACATATATATACATACATATATATATATATATATACATATATATATATATATATATATATATATATATATATATATATATATATATATATATATATATATATATGCATTTTGCTCATGTTCGATGTAAGAGGCATCTGTTCCAGCCAACTTCACATCAGGAGCTTTCGTGAACACCGAACTGGTGCTGCAGACATCCTTCTTCACAAGGCAAAATCGTTTATGAGGCCTATAGTGGCAATTAAAAATCCTCTTGCAATATTTTAACTTCATCACAGTGGCATCAGGCTGACTGATATCCATTCTGCAAGATATTTTACGCACAGTGCCCTGGTGTTCAGGTGAGACTCCAAACTTTGCCAGTTCAGGGCGTGTTTACGAGTGTAATGCCTGAAACAAACTGGCAGCAATTGTATGTGTGGATGGGAGACCTATTACTTTCCTGGTGTTCGGATTGCAGCTCCTTGTGCACTTGATCGTTGCTCCTCTTTCAGACAGAGTTTCCAGAGCAACTTGGATCCTCATGAATGGAGAGGAAGGCAGCCTTGCGAACAGCGTAGCTCAATATCCACTCGTTGCTTTATTTGTCTTTAAATAATTACCTCGTTACCTGTTGTCACTATCACTATATAATGGTAATAATAATGAGATCTTTTTCTCTTTCTTTTCACACTACTAGCCTTCCCTTTAGCCTACCTTTTCTTCTTTCTCTTCAGCATCACTGCTTTCCTCTTTACCCTCACTGCCTTGCTCGATAACAACACTATACCACGACCAGCTGCCTGGAAAGGCATCTTCACAACCACCACCAACTGAACACGAAACATCCCTAACCTACACAGCCTATTTCTTTTTTGTTTTTACGCACTGTAGTTAAGCCTGGTCACATCGAACACCTCCCTTGAATATACGTTGTCTAAACTCATTTCAGCTGTAATGTTATCGCTCAATGATGAAGGATACCGAAGATAATAGCGGTCTTGTTTACTTTCGGTGGAATCGCGTGTTAAATGAATACTGATATACCGAGCGTTAATTGGCTCTCACGTGACAATAACAAGAGTGCTGATTGGTTAGACCGCTGGTCGGAGTTTGACTTATGAGCAGTAAATCGGTATTCTTTACAACGGCCCTCCAGAAAAAACGATGTGGAGATTGGCTGGTTCGCTGCATGGTGTATAACATCAAAATCACGTAATAAAGGAAACATTGCTTTATCATGTTTACCACATAAAGAACGTGAACGACGATGGTGATTTATGTTTCACTCTCCCACTTATAAGTTTGAGAAGTTCGCCAGGAACTTTGAAATAGTTACCACCTTAATCGTTCTCTCTAGGTTACTCGTTTTCTATGTTTGTAATGGTAGACTTAGCTTAAAGTATTTGGCGTCTTAAATGGCATAGCGGGACGCAATAATAACCTTGTTATTACATCATAAGATTGATTTTTATTATATATTTATATACATTTATATATATATATATATATGTGTGTGTATATATACATATATATATGCATTATCTTCTAGAGGCACTTTTGTAACAATATGTAAGTGACGTGACAGAAAACATCAAAATCAAAAGTGAAAACTGGGAGTAAACTTTGAATTAAAATTTCCCAATAATCTAATCACGTGTCAAACTAGAAACAAAAAAAAATAAATTCATAGCAATTGTTCTTTTATTATAAAGAAGACAAAAAGCAAAACAGCTCCTGTTAGATAAGGGGATAAATGTGAAAATCTGACGTAAATACAAAAGAGAAAGAATATTCATTCTGCCATTTCAGGCGTGAGAAACACCTGTTATCATTGACGTAGTATTGAAGGTATGATGGTTAGCAACCATGTAAGGGGAGCAGTGCGTTCAGTGAACCTCACGTGGTGCACTGTGGGCATTACTTTAAGTTCTTTGCAGCGTCCCTCCGGCCCCCTAGCTGGAACCCCTTTCATTCCTTTTACTGTACCTCAGTTAGTATTATCTTTCTACCATCTTACTTGCCACCCTCTCCTAACAATTGTTGCATAGTGTAACTGCGATGGTTTCCTCCAGTTACATCTTTAAATCCTCCTTTACTCTCAGTTTCCCTTTCAACGCTTCATGATCCCATAGGTCCCAGCGCTTGGCCTTTGGCCTAGATTTTATATTCCAGTTTCAGTTCCAGTGATGGTTAGCAAATGAAGAGCAACGTTTACAGTGTAAGCAGCGTACGATGTAAACATACTAAAGCTAATACGTACAGGAAGAACTTAGCAATACTTGGCTCTCCATATTCCTGTTTTGATGAAGTAAATATTATGTGAAAATTCATATTTTTCATTTTATTGGCATTTCATACAATAAAGCTATGTGGAAGCTTCATTCTACAAAGATTTTTCTGTAGATTCGACGAGATAAAGCATTCATGACTTAGGACGAAAATGGCAGGAAGTCATTTATTCAGTTATTCATACTATTTTTATTTGGCTTAATGGTTTTTACGTCATTTTCCTCCCAAAGGCAATGCTTGAGTCCTGGCACTGTGTAGTTCAGTAATGTTTTTTGGGAGGATATAAGCAGTTGATTAGGTGCTCAAAAAAACAGAGCACGGATAGGGAACTCCTGTTAATTTATGGTCAAACTAATTGCCAAACAAATCAGCATAAAGTGAAAAAGCTTTCAAATTATTACTCTTGGAACCTCTTCGTCACCTTAAGCAAAAAAATAATAAATAAACTTACAGTAAACGGTTTATAGAATAAGCTAATGAGACCGGTGCTGGAGAACTAGTACACTTATGGCCTAGGGGTGGGGAAGAATATAAATTCTACAGAATAACATGCAGAATAACACGTCCCAAAAATGTAACGCCAGTAATTCCAGTGGTTGCCATAGCAACTGTCCTTCCGTTCCTACCAAAACCTGTTTCATGACAAATGAAAATGAAATAAGAAAGGAAACGAAAATGACACACTTATTACAGCATAATGGCGAGACACGAAGACAAATAATCTACAGTAAATCACAGGGAGTGCCTAACTCTCATCTGTTAGCCACCTTTACACTTCCTTAATAAAAACCAGCAACAATATATAGTCAGTACATACAGAACTTCCTGTATATTTATCTTTTTTCGGTAATCCTTGCTTTTCACAACTTGGACATACACGGGCGGCCGTAGCCTACTTTCCAAGGGGGACAAATCTTAATACATACATGGATAGTTTCCAGTATCAAGCAGACAAAACTTTTGACCCTTTGAATTAGCAGGTTAATTCCAAAAACAGTATCAGCGCCTGCATTTCTTTAATGAATAAAGCAATTAATGTATATATATATTATATACAGTGGCATTGCGATGCCAATAATTTAACTGAAGCAAGATGCATTATACTTTATATGTATACTGTATGTATGTATATATATATATATATATATATATATATATATATATATATATATATATATATATATATATATATATATATATATATATATATATATATTTCCTATATATATATAGGCAAGTATATATATATATATATATAAATGTCCCTATGATTTCAGGACACAGGAAGACAAAAGTTCTCACCTTACCTTCCCTGATGCCACTTCACCTCTGTCAGACCCTAAGAACCAATGGAATATGAAGAGTGATGTGTTTGTTAACCCTCACCCTAATTTGGGCTTTAGTTTTCGTGTTACTTTTTGTGTTAACATTGATAATTCCATACAGAGTAAAAAGAATTAACATCCCTGTCAAAGATTGTTTACTGAATATCATCTTGGGTTAACAGAATTTTTTTTTTTTTTTTTTTTTTTTAGTGCAGACCTTACTCTTATTGCAACCATTTTATAAGAACCATTAAAAAACATTGTATCCGCATTCATTAAACCCTTGTATGAAAATCCGTTTAAAGTTATGAAAATAAGGTTATTGGCATCACTGAATACACCTCTGAGTAATCATATTGTTTCTGCGAGAGCATTTGTTCCTGGTTTCAGAAAGCGCAGGCCTTTGGTCTAGTTGCAATATTAAGTTATATTTATAAGAAAAAAAAACTCACGTGTATACACCGGTTAAGATCTAAGCAGTGCAAATTAATTCCTTCATTTGGTAATTAGGCAAAATATAAAAGAAGTATTTATTAGCTAGATTAATTGGCCTGTTGTGTAGATGAGATTAGTAACCTTGAAACCAACTGTTTCAAAATAGAAACCAATGTGTTTCCTCCGTTGATAATGCATCTCTCTCTAACCGAAAGTAAATTCTTCTTGGCTGAGTTCCTCATGAAATAATTCCAGTTACTGATAGAACAACAAAAGTAATAAAATCTGACGGTTAATACAGTATATGTAATGTATAGATCACGGATGTTTGTATTACTATTCAGCCCAAAAAAAAAATTATTTTCAGTTTACAAGCGATCAGGTGATCGTAGCCCTCAACCAATGATTTTCTGTTTTTTTCTTTTTCCTAAAATCGCGAGGGCTTAGCACTTGCAGTCTTTATGATCGGAAAATGAAAGAAATATGTATGAAATCTGATGGTCCTTTTACTGGATAAAGTAAGACATTTCCTAGATGACATTAACCATTTACATCGACTGCTTCTAGAGACACTTTCAAAAGCTGGCTTATCAGTTACAAGTATTTTTATTGGCGTTTTGCTGGGTGCATTTAAAGCCTACTGTCAATTGGTTTGTTTGAAAAAAAAATTAAAAATTTTTACAGAAAACATTCATAGGTTTACCTATCCAATTCCTAAAGTGGTGTAACAATAAAATTTTTATTTTACTCATTTCTACAAAGTATAGCTGTAATAAAGTGAAACAGGTACAGATAATTAAACTTATTCCTTATTTGTCTTTATATTATTTACTGAATAGAAAGATCTCTCTCTCCTCTCTCTCTCTCTCTCTCTCTCTCTCTCTCTCTCTCTCTCTCTCTCTCTCTCTCTGAGAAAGATCTTTTCTCGCCCTCTCTGCTACTCAGAAAGATGTCTCTGGAGATGCGACCACTTTCCACATGACGACCTCCACGCCAAGAAGTATCAGCCCGAAGCCAAAGCCGAAGAACATCGCGAAGAAAGCTCCTTGGAAGTGATAAAGATTCAATACGACCTGTAAAACAGGTAAGAAATTTCTATGGTAGATACTCTGAGAACCCTTGATAAATCACACGTATATATTTTTCAGTGTCAAGTTGTTATCTCCATAATTTGCGGTGGGTGGCTCCAGAGGAGATACAATTCAAACGTTAGTGTCGCACCCTTTCTATAACTTTTGTAACCTTTGTAATTCGTTAGTTGTTGAAAATGTAAGATCATGTAATAAGACTCGTATGGATACAGCGCAGTGTAAATTTTTATTTTCTTTAGTAAAGCTGCCCTTTTTCTGGAAATCTTGGTTTGCACAATGTCCTGCAATCACTTATTCAACCATTTTATTTCAAACGGAAACTAGGCCGTAATGTTTGCAAAAGCCAGAATGTTATTACATCTGCAAAAACAAAGGAAATAAAGACTCCTTGTACTTAGTGAAAATATAGAGATAAAACAAAACTACCATCAAGATTCTATTTATGCTTCTGTTGTATATGAAATACAAAACCAAATAAGCAATCGTCTGTTACTCAGAAAGTGTCAGAAAATTCAAAACTCGAAGTAATGAACTTACTAATACTTCATTCGAATCAGTCGAGGATATTTCATCAGCCCTTTTAGCCTCCTCCGGAGTCATCATGAGGTGATGCTCCGCCAGATAAATGCGATACAAGTCCTTCAACCACTTTGCGATGAGGCCAGCCTGCAAACACCTCAACATGACGTTGTCAAATGTCCTTCGGTAAGGTGCTCCCTGAGATTCAAGAGGAGAACAAGTTAGGTAATTAAAACCCCATAAGGTTTAGATGTCCTGTACCATTCATTCAGTCTTAATAATTAAAGTAGTTAAAGGTACTTTAGCTGATTTATCAAACTATACAGCATTTTGTTTAACTAAAAATGCTCAGTTCATAAGCAAAAATCAACTGAAACATCTGGCAAGTAACTTGAGTTTTAAGTAATATATTTATCTTCCCTTATATATAACGGTATAATTAAAGTTCCTTTATGTGTTATGATTTCTCAAAGAATTCGGTTATTATAAATTTGGACAAATTCTGCTTGTAATTAGGAAAATATATTCACTTTCATTTAGTGATCTTAAAGACTATAAATTTTGCACAAGTCTCAAAAGAACATTCAATTATAAATACCTAAACGTGAAAATCTTACTGGATATGAACTGAAAACTAAATGGTAAATAAGAGCTTCAAATGAATCTAACCTTCGGAAAAGCCCAGCCGTAGCCTCCTGGAAAAAACTCTTCACTAGAAATGTGGAGGTTGGTTTCCCCGTTTTTAGTTGTGAACTGAGTATTGACGATGGTCTGGAGGTTACTCCGGAAGTAAATGTAAGCGTAACTGCCTGCGGCTACTCTGCGCATGCTCTCGTCAGAAGAATAGAATGTCATGTGTTTGAAGAGCTCCATGTAGAGGGTGACATTTGAGGTCGAAAATAACTGGTACTCAGAACCCTGTGTAAGGAAAATTTTCAGTAACACTTCGTAATAATCTATGAGGGTTATCAATAAATATCATTTGCTGTTTAAGTAAAGAAAATTCAAATCATTCTTGCCAAGATTGACATTTAACTTAAATTGTTTGGTCTTAGAAGGATATGGTTTAATGGTCCCATTTCTTTATAATGAACTCCAAGCTCCTTAAACCTTTCCATTGCGTGAAGTGAGATACTGAAGGTTAACAGCATACACCTTTTGCAGTTATCTAAATTTAGATCTAAAGAGCAGCTTATCCTGTTTTTAAAGAGTTAATTCCAAACACTTTTTCCATATGGTAATTCAGGTTTGATTACAAGAAGGCTGTTGTTGACAGGTTTTGAACGTGTACTGAAAATACTGAGAGAGAGAGAGAGAGAGAGAGAGAGAGAGAGAGAGAGAGAGAGAGAGAGAGAGAGAGAAAAGGAGGCTAGTTAACATCCTTTTTTCTATGCTAAAAGCTGTAGTGTTATGTTACTTTTCTAACAGGATCTTTGTACAACATATTTCAAAAAAGTGTCTGAAAAGTGGAAAGATGGCGATAACGAGCTGGGAAAAAAATTCACTGACTGATGAAAAGACCCCTAGTTGTATTCAGTTAATCTGAACAATTCTGGATTGAAAGCTGAATTAAGAACTGGTTGTTTATTTGTTAGATAGTTCGAATAACGAGCACTAAAAAGCTTAGAAACAGGCAATTACTCCACTACAGAAACTCAAAATCAGAATTTTACCTGTACCTAAAATCAGCATCTCGACTTGGACAAGACCATCTGGTAGTAATTCAAGGAAAAACTATAACTGTCATTTACCTTTGCGTCAATCATTCCATACTTGAGGTCTGAATTCAGAAGCTGGGCCAGTGTGTCAATTGTGGGGGGCACACTTGGCACAGCAAGGGTAGCTGTCAAGGCTGTCTTGTAGTAAGTGGTCAAGAGAAAGCCGTAAATAAACCAGAATCCAAGGAGTACCTGGGGGTTGCATGAACGAAAAAAGAGAATACCTCATTAGTTTTTGTTTATTTAAAACAAATTTGCCTCATTTTATTAACTTTTGTGTAGTGCTCGGTGAAATCTCTTTTCGTTCACGGAACGTTTCGTGTATTAGTCTAGGGAATACTCATATATACCGTATATATATAAGTGTGTGTGTGTATGTGTGTGTGTGTGTGTGTGTGTGTGAGAGAGAGAGAGAGAGAGAGAGAGAGATAGAGAGAGAGAGAGAAAACTGAAATTTCAGAATGATCTGATGGCTGCATAAGCAGAATGAAAAGAAAAAAAGATGATGTAGTTTACTGTTTTCCAATCTTTTCTTTAAATGGCACTGCATTTCTCTATTCCCATCGTATGATAAAGTCTATATTCGCTTTTGGAACTTGATATAAGTTAATGCACAAAAAAGGCATAATGTATTTATAAATGGGCACAAAACTTGAATGAAAGTGATATTGCATCTTGCTCTTGTAACAGGTTTCTCCTTAAAACCTTCAAACAAATGTCTGAGTTATTTACAACAAATAAATGTGCTTCTGAGGCCCTCTGTATGATTTATAAGGATTGTAACCAAATAACACCGTTTTATTTACATTGTATGGCTTGCACTGAAAATCTAGAATATTAACATTCTGAATCTAACTACGACGTTAAGGCATACCCTTGATTGTGACGATTACCTTTCCTTTGTTATGTCTCAAGACAGAAAAAGTTTTAATCTTCGGAAATTGTTAAATGAAACTACCTTTGAGGATCTTTCTTTGCTGTATGGAGGGAAGAGCCTTAATCGTTTGCAACATTGCCATCATGAATACTACTCACACCATTAATAACCATCATTACTTCTTCCCAAAGTGCTAAGTACTAACTATACAGTTATTACTTTATTTTTTAGTTTTCGTTTATTGGTCGATAATCTAGCAAGCGTTCGTCGTACGAGAAATCATCTTTTACGAGTTTGCTATATAAGATATCATTTCCCAGTAAACTGAGCATTGAAAATTACACTTTCCACTATGTTTCATTATGTTCACTGACTGAGTAGTAATTTGTTCACGAATCCCACCACACTTCCCTCCCACACCAACCCCACTTTCGGATCAAAAAAAAAAAAAAAAAAAAAAATCTGGGTCTAGGGCTAAAAACGGCAAGATGAAAACATACCTCTGCGCCGGGAAGACTTCACAGCTCATACACCAAACCTTCACCCTAGTCACTCAATTATTTGGTCGACTGGTTGAAATTGACTGTAAATCCTTAGCTATGAATGAAAACTAAATTCTAAATACACAGTAGTTCTGTCGTTTATCACCTCAATATCCACATGATTGAGGAAAATATTAGTAAAACTAGTTATATTCTTTCCTAAAGAAAAAAATATATATTGCTTGGTTATGAGCACGAAAGGAAAGGAGTCAGTGGACAAAATATTTGCTTAATGTAAGAAGTGCTCGATTTAATTACACAACTACTTAAGTATAATGTCACTTTTGATATAGTGATATCAATAGTGTTGTTGCCTGAAGGTTAATAAATTGATGAAAAAATTATTTTTAATGACCTAATTACGCTCGTTATTGCTTGAAGATCTAAAATCATAATCTAAAGCCTCGATAGCTGATGAGGATTCTATTTGTTTTGCAAATGGTATTTATCAGGTAATGAAAAAAGTTTTAAGAATTTATTAACAGGTTCTCAGATGACCTATTATGAGAGTCAGCAAGCGAGAACTGGAGTAACAGTTACTTGTCTGCCCATTGAACGCCAGCAGTTAGTTTTTTTTTTTTTTTTTTTTTTTTGCTAAAACAAAAACAAATAAGTGGGGTCATGTCAAGATTAGCGAACCCACTCGCAGTAGGGTTCGCTATTCTTTACAAGAAGATTATTGGGTTCGTTATTCTTTACATGGGAATAATCAGGTTCGCTGTTCTAGACATGAACACTTCGGTACCATACATTTGATCTCCCAGGGGCCAGTAGTAAACAAGGCGAAATACATTTGACCCCCCCGGGGCTAGTACTAAACAGGCGAAACAGTGTAGATGAACCACTGTTTCGCCGTGTTTCGTACTAGCCCTCATGTGGAATTGGAGTTCGGACCGGAAACGGTTGGCCATTCTTTACTTGGGGATCACTGGGTTCGCTGTTCTTGACATGGAGATGTTGGGTTCGCTAATCTTGACATGATCCCAATAAATGCTTTCAAAATAAGTATAACTATCATGGAATCATTTTTAAGGTAGATAAATTATGAATGAGAGCTTCTTATTCAATTAAGTGGGAAGATGACTTCATTACGTCAGCATAAAATCTTGCAAGATGGACAGCTCTGATACTGAAATGAACTCTGAAATATTTCGTAAGAGGAATCTAAGTACGTAATTAAAAGAGAGAACTTTCATAAGAAAGTTTGATTTGAATTATAGTTTTGACAATAACACTTCATGTAATCGCAGTTCCTGAGAATAGATTAGATTTTCTTTCGTAAAACACGAAAAAGATAAGAAAGTGCCTTTGGAGCCAGTTAGTGTTTAAAACGATATGGTTAAGGTTTGAACCGGGTATATTAGAGATTCATTGGTACTTATAGTATACCAAAGAATATATAAGAAAACGGTCTCGTTTTCTATGAAATTAGGAGACGTACTACATTATAGACCTTTGCCCTCCTCTAACGTAAACTCATGTTTTCGGTGTTACCAGTCATTACGCTATCATTGCTGACACTGCCTTGCCAACTAACCTATTTAACAGAAGCTTAAAGTTTTTAAAAAAGAAATGGAAAATCCCACAGACCTGTCCTGCAGTCAGCTGTGGCAAAATCAGCGCTTGACCGAGGAAGGACCCCACCACATACATGAAAGCACTGGACAGACGGATTTTGTGAGGACCAAGAAACGACTGAATAAAGAAGACGAAGTAGTAGAGGAACACAGTGAGGACGACCAAAATCACCGTCAGTATCCACACGCTATCTGTTAATAGGAAAAGAGCATTAAACAGCATGGTTTCTCTCTCTCTCTCTCTCTCTCTCTCTCTCTCTCTCTGTCTCTGTGTGTGTGTGTGTGTGTATGTATATATATATATATATAAATATATATATATATATATATATATATATATATATATATATATATATATATATATATATATATATATATATATATATGATCTCATAGTGACTTAGATGAATATGTTATCAGTATGACTTGGTAAGCAGTTTCTTCTATGAAAGATCAGCTCGGATTTTATTATTATAGATTAGTAACTTAATACTGATAAGAAGATATGAGATACACGATTCAGTGAACTCTTTGTTTCCTTCAACCTTCAAGGCTTGGAATTCTCACTTTGCCTCGGTTTTCATGTCTTGATTTTCTAAGAGGCTGAAAGTTTGTTTCACTCTGGCTTGAGTGGAATGACACGAGCACCTCCTCCCCAAGCCATACCCGCCTCCCACAACATCAACACCTCGGCTTACCTGCTGTTCCTTTTTCTTGTTTTTCAGGATTGGGCTAGAAAAGTACGTGAGGGTAGCCGTCGCATTGGATATTACTCTTCAAAAGAAATCAAAACGCATACAGCACTGGATAACTTCACGTCATCAAGGTTAATAACATATACTATTCATCATACTAGCCAACTTAGAGCAGTCTCTCACAACTAAATTTAAATTGGTGGCTTTATACCCTGCTTGCAATCGTTAAATAAGAATAATTATAACTAATCTGAAACATTTAAGTGTCCAAAGAGGACATAAAAGAGGAAATATAGTTCATCATTCCAGCTGCTTAGCGTTGCTGACTTCATCTGACAAAATGGCACTAGAAAAAGGATATGTCAAGGATAGTCTGAGGTAACTAGGTGACAAACCCATGGGCACTAATAAATCTAACAAGATATGTCAAGTTCACATTTTGGTTCATTCCTCTACGTGCTTGCATTTCTAATTCTTCCAAAATTAATCATCACTATTTTTCTCGTACAAGAAAAGATTTACTCATTTTTCACATATTATCACATGGAAAAATGTTACATGACACTGACTTTGCCACACCAGACGATTAACGAAAATCGAAAATATAAATTAAGAGGAGAAATCAAATATTTTCTGCAAGAGATATTGAGATATGGCAATACCCTTTCAAAGAGACAGGGAATGGAACAAAACTATGGAACATTCTAACAGGATATGACATTTGCCTGTAATTTCAGCTGATGGGAATGTCCTTACTTGAAGCAAAGTGCCAGGTGTAAAACTGAACAGAGATCTCAGCTTACCAATCAACAAATAAAATATAATGGAAATAATTTTATAAATAGTAAATAAAATCAGCCAACTAAATAAAGGTATGCTTGGCTATCCCTTCAAGTAAATAAACACATACTCAAGACAGTGGCAGGCCATTAGCGAGAACCTGTGTTACGGCACAAGATCTGTGAATATAGTCTCCATTCTGTTCGTTGGACTTACCAGTGAAAGGGGTTATGAGCTTTAACCATGGTGGCTGAGGACGGTTTTTGGCTGTCACGAAACTGAGTGGGTCCATGAAGTACACCCTGGTGAAATCCACAGACCGCCGACGCTCCTGGGTAACAGACAGAC
Organism: Macrobrachium rosenbergii; assembly: GCF_040412425.1. Taxonomy (NCBI): domain Eukaryota; kingdom Metazoa; phylum Arthropoda; class Malacostraca; order Decapoda; family Palaemonidae; genus Macrobrachium; species Macrobrachium rosenbergii. The sequence continues at coordinate 41,247,830 of NC_089746.1, forward strand.
ACAAAGAGAAGTCTGCCCGATGAAATTGTACATCTCCAACAACACCAGACCAGTGACCCTGGTGATGAAATTCAGATGTTCAATGCGAAGATATTACGGGAAAAGAATAATAGACATATAAAAGATAATACTGTAAACTAAAATAGATGAATCTGAGAAAATTCATTTTCCCAGACACGTAAAGTCGTCGTTTCAGTTCTTCAGTATGTTTCTGACAGCAGACCTATACGGATCACAACTCCTGAGGTGAAATTGATGTAAACGCTCAAAGACCAACTTGGCGTCACTCCATTTTAAATTTCCGTTCTCACATATAATTATGTTTTGGTATGATTTTTTGTGCAACGCTCCACTTTTACGTTGTTCAAAGCAACAGTTGCATAAAGAAATCTTTGAAAAACGAATATGGCGGTGTAATTCAAGACGCGTGAATATATGTATATATATATATATATATATATATATATATATATATATATATATATATATATATATATATATATATATATATACTGGCTCTTTGCTAAATTCCCAGCGCCGACGGTTTCCTGTTCGCTTCAAGCTCAGACAGACATGCGAGGGACAGAGGATATCGCTTATCAAATCATGACGACGGATGTCGAAGTTGCCACCGTGTGTCAGTGACAAGCATTAATACACATCGCTGAATCATGAGAGTACGTGTACATTTGCATTCCGTTTCGACTTTAGAGTTACAAGAAGTATGGCTGCACAGATATTACATTTCGAAGGAATTACAAACCTAGAGCCAGAAATTCCTTTACGCTGGGACATTTTAGATTTTACTTCTTCTGTAGGCGAGAATGATGTATCTTCTTTCAGTTGCAGCTAAGAAAATTCCAAATCATTTCGGCGATAAAGGATGTCTAGAGGATCACATTGATTATATCCCGTTAGAGGGGTAGTGCCATCAGCGCACCTCACTAGGTGCAGTATAGGCATTACTTAAGGTTGTTTGCAGCGTCCCCTCGGCCCCTAGCTGTAGCCCCTTTCATTCTTGTTACTGTACTTCTGTCCATATCATCTTTCTGCCACCTTACTTTCCACCCTCCCCTAACAAATGTTTCATAGTACAAGAGCGAGGTTTTCCTTCTGTTACACTTTTAAAACCTCCTTTACTTTCAATTTCCCTTTCAGCGCTAAATGACCTCATAAGTCCCAGCGCTTGGCTTTGGCCTAAATTTTACATTCCAGTCCAATCATACATTGATGATATCCCACTTTGTAGATACAATTTTACCTTAGAGAAAATGTTACACAGCTCATCCTTATTTTGCTTAATTCTTAAAATCTTTTGGCTCATCATCAACTCAACATACATGATGTATTCAGATAATGTATTTAGTTTCGGTTTCACAGCATTCTCTACGAAACGAATGAGTTCGACAGGTTATTCAGAAGATGATTCTCCTATACATGCAGTTCTAGGCAACATTTTGAACGAAAATTATTCACCAACACAAAGTTATTGTGATACTTTTAATAAAAATTAGAGGGTTCTCGAAGCCTATCGCCTATTTCACTGATCTCCCCAAATTTCTTTGCTTTGAAGTATATAGATTAAATTAATAAGGCTTATCGGCTAATTATAAAGCTTCTGTTTTTCGCAGGAACACGGAAACTGACGCGTACCTATCTGTCTATCTATCTATCTATCATTTTATCGTAAGATACGACTGACATGAATAATGATGACATCAATGTGCGTCCGTTAGAAAAAGTAGGTAAAACCACATCCTTTCGGTGTAGCAGAATAACCAATAAGGAAAAGTTTTCTGGACGGTACAAGGCAACATACAAACATGTTCAAGATAGAGACAGGGAGCGATTTAAAAATGAAAAAAAATTTCAACACACTATTATTGGAAAACAAAAGTTTTTCATTTATTATACCGAGACATAATGATAATAATAATAATAAACGTACTTGCATACCTTAGAGGCATCCAGCGTCCCCCAGAGACCATCATCTGGCATCACCAGTTCGTAGGTGAAGTTCAGGTGGCGAGCAATCATATTCAGAATGAAGACGTCTAGGCTGGGCGATGGCTCAACTTTCTTAGACCCCTTAATGATTCTGTAATCCGTAAACGGTTGAAAGTCAAGGGTGACGCCCTTTAAAGTCTTGCCGTAGAAGTTACCCATCTGCTCTGGAAACATGTCCTTTTCTTTCTTGAAACCTCGCTCTGGATTCCAGACATTAGCGTGTATGACCGTCGGTACCCCAGACGGGTGTAGCAGTTGCCTTGTAAACACGTTCCAGGAATGAGTCGAGTTACGTAATTTCACGACAGCTGCCAAGTTTTCTTCGTTAGCAAGTTTCTTGTCCAGTAGGAAGGCATGAGCTTGTCTCTGAGATGGCGTGGAGACAAAAAAGTACCGGGTTATGACCTTGTCGTTGAGGTCGAGCATTTCACTCATAAGAGTGACGGAAGGGTTATGCGTTATCATGTAGATCATGCACGGGTAATTCGTCATTTTCTCGGTATTTTTGTTAATGAAACTGACTGCCTTCTCCGTTTCATTCCCTGAAGAGTGCAACAGGACCAGAGGGTCGTTCCATGTACTGGAATAGTTGGGCGTATCCCCAACAAGTATCTTAAGGCAAGTCGGTGTGAAGTGCCTGGCAATTTCTTCGAAAAGCAAAATAGTTTCTCTGTCTCTGTTATACTTCATGAGCGCAATTCTTTGGCTAAGGGAATTCAGTGAGATCTCTCGAGTGGTTGTAGCTACGACCACTTGAATGATGATCAACAAAAGTGACTCTACACGAAGGATCATCTTGTAGAGTCGGCTAAGACTAAAGAGACCTCTCGTATACTGGAACCCACTTGTGACGACCAGGTTGCTCAGGACAAGGGGACCGGTGACTGGCGTGTGTTTTATATGAGGTGCTTCTTTTATAACCAGCGGTGATTCAGGGATAGATCAATAGGCCCCTGAAAGAATAAAACTGGGGAATCAGAAATTCCAAAGACAAACGCTATTCCTTACTTCATGTCGTAGGAACTCCGATACAGATCAATTTTTGAAGCAAGGCTTGGTGCAAGAAATCAGTATGATGGCTATAATCGATGAGTAAAAGAAATTATGATCTTATACAGTTCGAAGGACTTACTGGCTGCGCTCATGATTTAAACAATGATAATAAAAAAAATTGTTGGTGTTGAAGAAGAATACTTAATCAGGTCTTTGATTTCTACTATAAATTTTTATTAACGTATTGCATTGTAAACACAATGGCCAACATGTCAGTAGATATCTGGCAAGGTATTCCATTTACCAATGATGAATCATGACCATCAAAACGTAAGGAAATAAGAGCGATAAGAATTGTATAACAATCAATTATATATATTTCAAGAAATTTTACACTCGATAATTCAATACAAATCAAATATTTTTGTAATTGATGTAGGAACTAAATAAGAAATAAAAGGCAAATTTTACAAAATAATTGTATTCAATGCCTATATTTGTTGTGGCTAATTTTATGCATCAACATATTTAGATTCCATAGCTTTTATTTATCAATAGTTTACCTAATCATTATTATTTAAACCAAACACCTTGACTAGTTAAAAGAGAAGCAAGTTCTTATTTAACTGAATTGGAGAAAGAATGAAATTCTGAGTCAGGCAAACGTCAGTCACTAGGGAGGGCTATGCAAGGTGAATGCGTGAGAATGAAGTGGCATTTTTGTATTTTCTTAATAAGATAGTAAACGCCACCTGAAGTTATTTCTAACTGTATATCACCTCTTATCTTTATGAAGAAAGGAAGTAGGGAGACATTTCATAATCAATCATATCCCAAATAGAATGTTTTTTTTAAGAGCTAAACCTACTGTTTTGGAAGCTTCTTGTACGCCAGGCTTGGAAAAATTTCCGTCTAGCTGTGGTGGTAATGACTGACATAATGGAAAAATTGCAAATTTTATTCTTTTCTCTCTTCTTTTCTCTCTCTCTCTCTCTCTCTCTCTCTCTCTCTCTCTTTTACTTTCATCATCTACAAATGAATATTTCAATTCTTCTTGTAGCCAGTCAGTGCCTCAAAATCTTTAGTCTATCAAAACGTTTGCCACAGTCGTTAACATTTCAGCATTTTCATGGCTTCGATTATTTTCAGGCATCGCTTGGAGCGGTCCAGCTCAAAATCTTTTTCAGCTGTATGAAAGATTTTTGTCGAAAGTCGTCCACGCCCTCGCTAACCTGGCTCATTGACTACTATCTTATGGATTCGTTGATGAGTTCACAGAATAGGAGAAAAAGGAGCTTTGGCTAACTTCTCTGAGAAATACTAAAAGGAAGCCTGCGGTAAGGAGATGAAGGAGGTATAACAGTTCGTTAATGTCCTTTAGGATTAATGGCTTCGACTACATCTTTTTTTATTTCTGGCAGTCTCCATGTCAAAGGTTTACGTGCATCAAAGGGAATAAAGAGCGCGCTGGATATTCCTCATTTTCTTAATAATAGGTCTAAGGAGGAATCGTGCTTCTTTATGTGCCTAACAAATAAATAGAAAAAAAGCTTGTGGTAATGAAATATTGTCATCACCAATATGTTTTATTTCTAAGTTCATATGACATGAAAAAATATCAACATCCTTATTATTATTCGTATTATTATCTTTTTATCTTTTTATTTTTTAATTTGCATGTTCTCTCTCTCTCTCTCTCTCTCTCTCTCTCTGACTGGTGGGTGAGGAATGCAATGTGTGAATTTCCGTAAAGTTCATTTTGCATCTCTTATCCTCAGCAGGTAACTAGGTACTTGGCCGTTAGTTGAATGTTATAAATTGCAGCTGGAGTTGAGGAAGAGAGGGAGAGAGACAGACAGACAGACAGATAGTAAATAATATGTGTTAATAATCAACGATCCATCAAAATGTAAACCATCACACCAACTGAAAAAAATAGGAGGTAGTCTTCACAGAGTCGGTTGAAACCCATCATTAGGTACAATTCTCTCTCTCTCTCTCTCTCTCTCTCTCTCTCTCTCTCTCTCTCTCTCTCTCTCTCTTTGGTGTTTCATTTTATAACCATATTCATCAGACTGCCCTCTCTCCAATTTCCTGCGCATTACCTTTATTTAGTGACGTGTAGAAGATGACGGAAATTCTAGTGTTTTTGAATATTAGAGGTCATAATTTAGATTGTCAAATTTATTGCGGGATGAATTATTCGTGTGAGTGCAGCATTACGCTGTAAATATTGTGAAATTATCTGACAATAAATTCACATGTTATCTTTCATGCATAGACGCACTGAATATCATGTCATCGAAAACAAACTTAAACAACGGTAAAAGTCAAGCAAGGATTTTGTACTTTCTTAATGTAAAATCTCACTCTACGAATGTCATTTTGAATTTTCATGAATTGTATTTTGCATGTGTGATGAACTGCTGGCATGATAAGTAACAGGTCGTAAATGGGTTTTTATCACGTCATCATAAAAGTACAAACTTGCTTCTCAGAGTTTTTTTTTCTTTTCATAGTTCTTTCCATCACAGAATTATTTGTTACATCTTTTCCGCTTCATTAAGAGCGCTATCGGTTGCAGAAGTCATTCGATTTCGGCCGTGAATTACAGGAAATATTTAACAATGACGTTTTTTGTCTCTCACTATCAGTAAACGCAAGAGTGATGGTGTAAAGAATGGACAATGTCAGTGACAAGCATAAGCTTAACGGCGGGTAGAGTGGTAAAGGCCTATTCCCCCTAGTAGATTTTGACTATCATAAACATTCAGGTTGATTAAATCATAAAATTAAAGCAGCGTTAGAGATGAATAATCATCTACAATCTTCGGGAAGGAAAACATCGGTACATGCACTATAAATTAAAATTGTTAGCCATGCTTCATGAAAAAAAATAATAACAAAATTTTTTGCGAATCTGTTTTATTGTTATCACCTGTTCCCCGTCTCGGCTGAAATGCTGGTTACGTCCTTAATGGCTGACACTACCTACTCGGTTATAGGGACGCGCGTCTTATCAGTCACTGAGTGTAATTACAAGACTGCATGGCAGTTCCTATAGATTTCCCATGCTACAAAAGGAATGTTAACAAATACGTTTCATGTGTGAGGGAAGAAACAGGAAATTACTTCTTTGCACCGTTATAAAAAGTTGAGTATATCTTGGTTTAACCAGACCA
>NC_089746.1:41259011-41271511 GCF_040412425.1 Macrobrachium rosenbergii
TGAACACGTGGTTATCCTGGATTTTTCTAAAACAGCAAATCAGGTCCCCGATAATACTTCTGGCGCCATCCACGGCCACAGATCTTACCTGCTGCAGACAGTGTACTTGAAATTTCTTCCCCGCGCTGTTTTTCTGGCTTAGACGAGTGCAAATCGAGGGACCGTATTCGTAATTTTCCTTATTCATCTCAGTGGTGTTCGGATCTCGCAATGCAAGGAAAGCCTGGCCGCCCAGCTGTGACCTGATGAAGTCTGTCGCATTATGTACATACTTGAGATGTTTTAACTTTGGACTCCATATTGACTTCAACTTAAACGTTTACATTTCACTATTTATGTTTCACCTCCCCTTTAACCCTAGGTTTGCTCTCTTTACTTGTGTGTATGGAGGTGTATGCGTGAGAAAGAAAGAAAGCTGAGGATAAAAATCTTTATCCATGTTATTCTTGATTTTGTCTTTTGCCTAGTAATTCCCATCTCCGCGCTGCTTAAGAGCTACAGTAAAATCGTTTCAACCCGTAAACATATACAGTACAGTATATCATTTGAAATCCTCCTTTCCCTATAGCAATTCCCGATCACTTAAAAACCTATCTCCACCAGAACTAAAAGCGTAAGAATTCCGCAACTATGGACAGCGCACGACTCTTTCATACACTTCCTTCCACCGTTTGATCACTGGGTGCCAGCAGCTGTAAGTGTCTCTTTCTGAAAATCCGCGTTTGAAGCACAGACATTTGATGTGATTGAGGAGGAGGTTGGTGGAAGTGGAATGGAGTGGAACGAAATATAAAATTCAGGCCAGAGGCTGAGGTCATTCAGTGCTGAACGGGAAACTGAGAGTAAAAAGGTTTCAAAGGTGTAAAAGGAGGAAACCTTTCAGTTACATCGTGAAACAGTTGTTAGGAGAGGGTGGAAAGCAAGACAAAAAAAAAAAGAGAGAGAATATGAACAGGGGTACAGTAAAATCAATGGAAGGTGTTGCAGTTAGGGGCCAAAGGGACGCTGCAGTGCACCTTATAAGAAGTGGCAATTGGTGCTATTGCTTATAGTTTACTGAAGTTGTTTTGAATTTGCCAGCTATAAATACTGGTGCTCTGTGAGAGATTTAGGACGAAGTGCCAAACACTGCTTCCTTGTAAAATTTTCAGAACTAGCGCAAGCACTGTTATGACCATTCTTTATGTGGGTAAACTAGAATCCTCCAATTGCTTGTACAGACTATTTGTTGTGACCCGAAGTGTATGACATATTCTTGTCGTCGTTAATACTGAAATCAAGAAAATTTAGTGTCAGGTGATGTACATCAGCCTCAACCAATCTGAATTTGAAAAACTTTGTACAGAAAAGATGTAAATTTATTAAACGCCACCCAGCTTCCACAGTGGCACTAGTCCACCCAGTATTTTTGATCACTGTTCTTCTGGTCTGCTTAGAGAGAACTCATAGTGGCTGGTCATCTGCTATGGCTGTTGATTAGATTAGATCCAAGACTGTAATTGTATCCTTAACTTTGTTCATGACATGCCTCAATATTGCACACAGAATTGGTTAGGCCTTAGGGTACCGATGACCATTGTAAATATTTCACCTAAAGAATATAGATTGGTGCTACTAAAAAATTTATACATTTAAACTTAGATGGAGGCTTTTATGGATTTCCTGGGCTCACATAGGTTTAATATGGTAAAAAATATTGAATGAAACACATAATCAAAAAGAATACGTTAATTTCATGACCATCTTCTGAGAAAGTTGGATTTTTCTAGCCACATGGGAACCATCTTAAAAAATTGCTGAGTTGTTGGAATGTCAAGTGGCTAGGATATTGCCATTTCAGAGTTAACCTATAAAACATTGATGCCTATTGTCATATTTGGACCAGCAAAGGAAAGAGTAACTTTTTCCCAGTGAACCAAGCAATCCATTTATACATCATTCAGTGCTCATATTGTGATAACATGAGCCATTGCTGGCCAATCATCTGTAATAATTGACAACTATTGTCCAGAAATATTTTAAAAACGCTCATCATTCAACCTTGTTATGATCTTTGATTATCATTGCCGTTTGCATTAAACTAAATAGTTTCATACATCAACTTTACCTTTCCGATAACAAAATGATAGTGTACTTATTATTATCTACTTATAAATATAAGATGTATTTTGAATTGTATATATATTTGAATATAAAGATTTTAATAACAATTTGCTAAATCAAAATAGAATTGCTATTTGTGGACAGACATTATGAACGCCACTAAAATTAAGGATGCACATCACTTTACTGCAACATTAATAGCCTTGCGTAAGAGCATAAAGAGGCCGTAAATGACAAGCATTTAAGGATGGTTTTTCTCTATTCTCTCTACTTTAGTTTAGGAAATACTTTGTATCTGAACAACTCATAGATACTCTCAAACAGAAGAGTAAAGGGAAATTACCTCAGTAAAACAGACATTATTAAGAAAAACTTTTATTGTATATATGAAAAACAACGAAGTTTGCTACTTCAGTTAGATTTTGTTAAGCAAAATCTCAGTCGTCAACTTAAGCTTTCTGACTTTCCTCATTTAATAAAAGTATTCTATTACATTTAGATACTTTTCTTGTAACAACAGGCATTCCGCATACGCTTTAACCAACAAAATGTACCTTCCATCAGATTGTAAGAGGCAAAATTTACAATAAGAAATGCAATTCTTCATACTAACAGTTAAGGAATAATTTTCAATGCCTCACTACCAAGATGTATTTTCAGCTCACACTTCAAAAGACTTATGAATAAAAGAAGAAATGTATAGCAACGAAAAACAAATGCACTTTGCAATCATGAGATTCAAGAGATGGATGTAACTGAAACAATATTTACCACATTGACAGCAAAATGTAACTGTTTGAAACGGCTGCAGCTACCATTCTACGTTAAACTATAAACCCTAAAACAATTTTTGAAATTTACAATATTTATAAGTGATTAGCACTACAAAAATTTTAACTAAAAATTAATAAATAAGAGAGCCAATTATAACTGAGTCCTTCAGCAAGATTCGCCATTTTCGTATTACCACAGATCTAATTTGCAATTAACACATTTCTTTAATTTCTTTATCTCTTTCTCACTAAATCTGCAGAAGAGAGGCATAAAAATTTTTCCTTTGATCTTAACTTTTTCAGCCATTAGGGTACGCAAAAAGATTTTAAGGGCACTACTGCAAAGTTTTGAAGACAAAAGTTCAATTCCCACATACTGTTTGCTTAGCTGAGATATGACTTCAATAGCCCATGAAGCATTTCCATCAGTAATTTCAAACAGACTGATGGTGAAAGCAAAAGAGCTACCGAACCTAGGAAGAGATGATGGCGATACCTCGCGAGGTATATCCAAACGTAAATTCATTTCTACGCCCGCTTTCATGCTCAGAGCAGTCAAGGACACACTGAGAGCATGTAGGGCCTCTGTACTTGAGATTCTTATATCTAAGACCTTTATTGATTCAAATGACTTAATAAATTTAGCACCAGGTACACCTAAATGTCCCATAAAGGTGGTCAAGTTACCTCTTAGAGCCAGTGCCTCGAGCAGATGATCTGTCGTCTCTTGATCCCCCCAGTTATAAAAATGTTGATCAGCTCTGACGATGATCTCTGCAGCGGGTTTCTTTCCAAGGCAACGCAGCAAAGGAACCAAATTCTCATAGGGTCTTAATACAAGTGTCTTTTTCTCTCCTTTTGCTAATATGCCCTGAGTGCTGTTAATTATTCTGACCGAAATTTTCTTTGGAACAAAATCAGTGTATTTCAGCAATTGAAAGATTGGATCTGAGGGATCACATAGTTCTTCTCCTGGCATCCAAACAAATTTGCCAGAAATTGCGTCTGAGACCATTTTGCACACCAAAGGGTGGTGTTCAGATTCTTGAACTAAGCGCCAAATCGCTGGAAGATTGTGATCCATTTGTGCTATGCTTAGCACGCTTTCTGTTACCATGGAAATGAGATTGTCTGTTTTATGGACATTCATACAGAGATGTCCAATCATGAAAACGTATACATTCATCATTTTTCTCATTTCCAATATTCCCTTAAATGTCATATCTGCCCGACTTCGGAATGGACTCAAGCTTTTTGTTTTTTCAATTACTTCTGGGTCATCATTTCTGTAATTTTCAAAATTCACTGTGAACATATGAGCAAAATACTTCCCTGCTAAATATTCCATCTGACTCTTATGAATAAAAGTGAAAGAGTACTGGGGACCGAATAAGCTTTCTTGAACTTCACACACGAGAAAAGAGGACAAAGCATGAATACAATCGATATTATGTTTATTGCAAAAAGACGTGAGGAGATTCTTTCTTCGGTCACTTATGATATATTCATCTTCCTTAACCATATTATAAGCATGGTGGCCAAGTTCTAATAACCATTTTTCTACAAAGTCTTCACGAAACACATAAGATGAAGCGGATTTCCTGACACGTGATAGCATTTTCATGGAACACATCTTGAATATCTCCAAGTATAATTTGGTAACTGATGTAATATTTGTTACTGTAGACTTTTCATCTCTCCAAAGGATGATCAAAAGTGCTACAGTTAGAGGAATTTTCAGGTGGCTACCAAGATGGATACCAGCAGTTCTTAGGAACTTTAGACACTCCTCCTCCTGATGCCTTCTCAGTTTCTCGTCATTCTCTAATGAATGGAATATTTTGGATGTGAATTTGGCAACGCCAGCATCAGCAAAGCCATGAATCTGCAACTTTATGTAGGAGAGATGATGATTGTGAATGGACTCAGCAATACTTGAAGTAAATTCTGGTCGAGTGGTTAAAATTAATCTTGAGGTGCCGAGTACGGAAAATATTTCCTCCAGTAACTTTCGCCCAATGTCGGTTGCCTCATCTACACCATCCACTAGGTAAAGAACATTCAGTTTCTGCAGTGTTAGTATTATATCCTTTTCTTCAAAGTGACTACAAGTTTCTTTCAACAACACTTGTTGCAAGAATGATACAAGAGAACTTGTTACAACACTCCTAGCTTCTACTAGAATTAGAATATCAACAGATCTCATATTAATCACCTTGTCAAGCTTATTTCTCCAATCATGTAACAAATATCTGCACAGAGAAGTTTTACCACAACCAGCAATACCAGTCAACATAACAACTGAGGGTATTTCGCCCTTACATATATATTCATTGTCCTCTTCAACAAATACTTCAGTCACTAACAAGTTTTCAATATCAACTGTTCTACATTCATCACTTATGTGCAATGGTGTAAATATCTTATCTACTTGCAACTCCGGAAACTTTTCATCTTTAAGCCAAGTGAAAGGATTGAGGACTTTGAGCTTTTTATAAAAAACAAAAAGCTCCTTCCGACCATATGTTATAAATTTTCCCATTAGGTCTTCACGAAACTTTTCTACTTTCTCAAAATAACTTAAGCCCTCCTCAGTAATGGGGGCTGCCATGATTTCATCCACTTCATTACAATAATTATACTCATAATCTGAGACGTCATAATCCCAGGCATCTCCAAATTCATTTAAAAACTTCCTGAATATACTCTTCAAGTCCTCCATATTTGCTTCCAACATTTCAGCACTGAAATCAAGCTGATCGTGACATACCCGGTTTCTGACATTTTTGAGCTCACGAAGGGCGTTGAAAAAGGATTTGGGTAGATTTGCATCGACAAATAATTTCAGCATCATCTTGTTCATCAGTGAGGTATCTCCATCCAACGACTCCAAGGGTATACTGAGAAGTTTTCTTTCCTCTGCATTGAAGGAATCTCTGTACTTTGTTTTCGACCACCTTAAAACACTCAAGCAGTATTCCTCCACTGTGCTTGGCCAGCTCTCCAACGGTAATACACAACTCTTATAAAACAAAACCATAAAAACATCTTTTAACAGTCTCTTATTGGTATTTGTTGCTGCCTTATAAAACTTTCCAAAATAGATATCTTCTCTCCCAAATTTAGATTCCTTGGACTGTGAGGCCATTGGAAGCATGTTTACAAGCACCAACCACACAGAAAGGTGCTTTATCTATTCCACCACTTGATTTTAGCCTTATTACTCATGCCATGGGTAGAGGCGAATAGGCTTCCTGGAAAAAAAATTATATTATTGGTAATCCATACATTGCAAGAAATACAATACCGTTTTGATCACAATGTCAATCAGTGCCTTGTGTCATATATTAATTTTTAAGAATGAGTCATTGTTACATGTTATTGCCTAACAAAAGAATATGTTTCCATAACTTTTACTGATCTGCGGGAAGGCAATTTATAAAGTGAAGCTCACATGAATTCACTTATACTCGATGAATTACCCAAAGCATACTGACATCACAATAAGAAAAATTAAACATTCTTGAGAAGAAACATACATTGCTTTGTTGGGTCTTATATTTCGAAGTGATGTGTAGCTTGAGGTGGGAATTCTTGCAGAATTCTACATAGAGTCGGTTGTGACTTGTATTTTATCTATTTATTTATCTTGGCCTTTAGACTGTTTATTCTCAAGAAAGACCTGATAAAGAAATGTTACCGTTGCACTTTAAATCAGACTTTCGTTGATACAAGTATCAGTTCAAGTTTCCACTGCAAAAGGACGTATCTCAAAGGGATTTATAGATAAAAACGCCATTGAAATTACATGAACAAAATACACAAAAGTTAGGGGCCGAAGGGGCGCTGCAAAGAACCTTAAGCAATGCCTACAACGTCCGGTGGTGCGCTGACCACTAACCCCTACGGGATCTAAATCCTGTGAATTCTCTCAGAAGTATGGGGAGAGAATTTCGAGTCAACGTTTCTCGATTTTTTTTTCTAGTTATAAACCCTACGATTTCTTGAGCAAGAATATTATATGTATAATTATGGAACCATAGCAATTAATTTCTTTTTCACAACGCACGCTTAAACATAAATGCAAAGACTGAACAGAGTAAACAAAAATACGTTGCTTAACGAGAGTCTGAGCAGTAGAGTAACGTTGTACATAAACATCAAAACTGAAACACTTTCGAGTACACTTCTTATCCAACATTCATTATTTCACTAACCTTAGCTTAGAAAAGGATGTTTGGACTGTGAAAGAGAACTTACCCCATCAAAATGTCGGTCAGCTGGCGCCAGTCCTTTCTCCATAAAACGTGATGAGGCTGCCTGCCCATGTGCCCAAGTAGAATCTATACTCTGTACACACCACGAAAAACCGCCATTTAATCTTTCGATAACGTGTCACAGACGACTTTCGCTTTTTAATTAAGACGGCATTACAGTCTTTGCGTGAAAAGATAATCACACCGTATAACAATGCAATGATGGATACAGACTACCTTGCATTCAGCAAGAGTATTAAGTAATTCCAAGTTGGGAGCGAGTGGCAACGTTCCGCAGGATCATAGCGTGCTGGGAGATTGTGGACGTGAGAAATGCGGTGTCCCCTATCACCTCGTTGCCAGCACTTCCAAAAAATTCAAAATCATGCTTATAAATGATACCTTTTTAAGACTATGAATACGTATTACAAAAATGGTGTATTTTCTTGTGATTAGGATAATAACCGATCTTAACAAAGTGAGAGAGAGAGAGAGAGAGCGTCTGAAGTAGACCGTAGTGCGTTACCAGACGCACGATTCAATAAGGGACCCTTGTTTTCCGACAAAATTATAATAAGGCTTACAATTAACGTGAGAATCTTTTTTCCCTGTTTTACTTTTTTATCTCCCTTTTGCTTCTACTTATTGCGCTCTCCCTAGTGCTGTTAGGAGTTTTGAGTGTCTCTGTTTATGTCCCGTCTTTCACTGGTGCTGGAACGGTGCTTCTTCTCTCATAAGCGGGGTTTACCGGGCGAACAACTCGTCGAGCCTGATTCGACAACCCTGTGTTTGAATTGATGTTCGAGCGTGTAAACGGGGCTATTTGGTTGTCGAGCTCGCTCGTCGAACAGCTCGATGGAAGTCAGGTTCATCTTGATTTTTGTGGGCGGAGCTACATTGTTATTCATGTCACTGACTCACTCAGAAATATGCTGCAACTCTTCTAGTAATTTTCATTCACCAAACAAAGACATGCTTTTGTTATGCAAATGGAAATGCATTTTAACATCAGAATATCATCATCAATCATACAGATATTATATAAAAGTGACAAGAGAAGATTTTATTTCAAGAAAGATGTACGAAACATTTTGAAAATTTCACTTTACATACCCAGTAAGAAGAGTCAAGGAAGAACCTAAAGTCAGAACCCAAATAATTAAGCACGATTACTGACATATAATATCTGGTAATTTTTTAGAAATTATATATCTAATAAAATAAATATTTATCTGATAATGGCTATCGAAAATACACTAAAAAGAGAAAAAGTTTTCATAATCTCGACTCTTTAGTATGATACTTATGACGTCACTCATGGGCGGGAAGAGTCAACTGACCCTCGTAACTGGAGGGGGAAACAAGCGAAAGCACAGTTCACCTCATCTCAAACTCAAAGGCCGTAATCATTAACTAGCAGGCAGCTAATATTTCCATAAGTAACATTACTTGGCAGCTTAGCATCAACAAAACAATCATTTATACATGGATACAATGCAAGAGAGAAAGGAAATGGGAATGCTTTGCTTAGAAGTACAATACTTGATTTGGCCTACTGTTCTCTAGGACCGACGGATCATTGAAGTAGCTCGATTAAACCCCCTAACAATTGACGTTGCGATCAAGGGAGATAATCAACTTAGTTGATGCACAAACCGCCCACAAACATTTAAACGAGGTATTACAATAAAAATAACAGTTTCTGGCAGGAAAGAAACTATATTATATAGTAAGCAAGCAGGTAGCAGTGCACCATCTTGCATCTAGCAACGAAAATTAATGGGATGTTTGGTAGCTGGAGAGGGATTATGAAATATTAGCTTACAAGCCACAAGCACCAGGACAACATAACCAACCCGTAA
Organism: Macrobrachium rosenbergii; assembly: GCF_040412425.1. Lineage (NCBI taxonomy): Eukaryota > Metazoa > Arthropoda > Malacostraca > Decapoda > Palaemonidae > Macrobrachium > Macrobrachium rosenbergii. The sequence continues at coordinate 41,268,006 of NC_089746.1, forward strand.
TTGCTTTTCGTTATATGATTTAATATGGGTGTCGCGAATTTTCCCCCACGACTGGGAAGGTTAAGTCCCTGATGGCACGGGACTACATGGGATGATCAGTGGTCTGAAGGGCTCTACCAGTAAACGGAAGCGAAGGTCCAGCAAGATCAAGCATGGTTTTAAAATTTTATTTAAATAGACTAATTAAATTTAACATACATTAACACAAGGACCACGCGTTCGGGTACAAGAGAATCCTGAAAGCTATACAAAACCCCCTAAAACTCCAAAAAACATGCCTCTAAAAGCTACAATTTTACACAAAACTTATTTCCGTACAATCAGGCTACATTTTAAATGAATATTAACTATATCAGGCCTCGGGTGGCAAAAATGTGAAGAGATTAATTTAGCATACTAAAGGAACCGGCTCTTGACTTTAAAATGAACGATTTGGCTGGGGATGTGACGACATGGAGAGTGCGTATAGTTTACCTTAATAAAGCGATACTTCGCCTGGTCACTTCTCGGTTCCCTTTCAAAATTTATACATAGGTTATTTTACTATAGGAGGTACTCAAATTGTATAAAAAGAAGCCTCTCTGACATTCCCGACACAGACAACACAGGCACTTCTCCGGACACAAATAATAACCAAACATATTTACAGAAAAAAGTGAACCACGAACTCAGCCGCCTGCTTACTACTCCCCCTCACTTATCCTGATTCCTGAACGTTGTGAAGGATTGTCGAGAAAAAACTGATCCAATTTTTTTTCACGACAATGGACCTTAGGTGTCCGTGTTTTTGAACGTCACTGCATATGTAACTGAATCTTCGCACCTAACAAATATTTTGTAGTTTTGATGGAAGTATCTGGTAACCTTCGCCCGAATGTGAAGTCACAAACACTCGGCGTCTCCCGTCTGTGGATACTCGATCACGATAGACTAAAGTTTGGATTAGATCCTTAATGCCACATATTACCACCCAAGATGGACTAGGATAGGTGAATTACGAAGATGGCCCTCTTTCTGTTTTACTGCAGGTGACGTCATGTAATGCCCATCTGCTCAGCTTGCAAGCCAGAACCTTCTTCAGTCATACATGTGCAAGCAACAGCTGTTGTGTCTTGTGTGACAAGTGTTGATGTTTTCTAGGTTCATTATGTGACTGCCATACACGGGTAGTGGGTGAATATATGCAAAGTGATATCACCCTCAAATACACAAGAGTATGTTCAGCGCATTTCCAACCCAACGATTTTGCAAGAAACTTGAGGCATGGGTTTCATAACTATCTCCCTAAAAATACAAGGAAACGGAAAGGTGCCATGGCGAACAAAATCCTAGGCTACTTCAATACAAGAGTGCCACTTTTGATGAAAGGTAGCTGTAACATTTTGTCTCAGTAGCTTGGTTTAATTGGTACATGTAGCATTTTGGATAACTGAATGAGCCATGTTTTCTTGCGTATGGAATAGGCCTATCACTTTCTGAGGGGTGTAATGAGGGGGAAAATGATATTCACGCATAAGAGAGAGTGACGCAAAGTTTACTAAAAGGTATGGTAATTCTAAGCCAGCTGTCCGCGGTGAGCTAGACTGTGGCAATTGGCGTTTTTCTATGTTATTTTACATGCTATACAAGAATTTAAAGTAATATTTTGTCGCCCGGTTGTAACTAAACTGTAATTGACCTTTGAAGACTGCACGACTTGAATTACCTAACACAGGGTAGGTCTAAGCCGGCATTCCGCGGCAAGCCCCCCACCCCTCCATAGCTAATACGGTAAAATTGTAACCAGTAAACACCTCTAAGGTACGTTATATTGGTATTTTTGGGGTGTTTACTGGTTACAATTTTGCCGTATTAGCTATGGAGGGGTGGGGGCTTGCCGCAGAATGCCGGCTTAGACCTATCCCGCGTTAGGCAATTCAAGTCGCGTAGTCTTCAAAGGTCAATTACAGTTTAGTTACAGCCGGCCGACAAGATATTACTTTAAATTCTTGTAAAGCAAGTAAAATAACATAAGAAAACGTCAATTGCAAACGTCTATAGCCGATGTGCATTGTAATGTTGTCTTCAATAACATTTTGCCATGGCAATAACGCTGATGATATCGATTGTCGATTGGCTTAATTCCATTTTATTCGAATGTACACAGATTGACTTTGAATTTTACCAAAGCACTTATTTATATTTAAGACTGAATCATAAAAAAAATACAAAAATAACCTAGATAATGAATAGGTCCTTTTGAGTTAACAAGATAGAGAGACAGAGAGCTTTACCTTAGACACGCATTTAATCATAGACTGTGATATGGAGTAAAGGTTAGTCGTAGGAACATTAACCAGAGAGAAAGCCTCAGCTAGACAGTGAAAGAGAGAAAACGAGAGGGTTACGTCACGAAAACCTTGATTATAGTCGTCAAATGATAGTATTACAATTAATGAAAGTTAAATACCTATATTTTAGGTGTGATTGAAATTAAACATCAATATTAGAATTTATTTCGAAAATTGTGTATTGGAGAATTAGTTTTGGTAAAAAGACATTTACATTTTAGATTTACTGCAGACAAGAAAACCTCATATTTTCATTGATCCTATTAATTCGAGAGAGAGAGATTCGTTACTACATAATTATTTACTAAATAATATTGTAATATATAAAGAAATACGATAATATAGGTGTTATTAATGCTAATTATGAAAAATATATATTTTTGGCTATGGGTTTTCTGAAATCTTAATATGGTCATATTGACAACCTCTTTCTTCAACCTGTCAAATGTGCCGCTTTTTCGTGTCCAATTTTCTTCATTTTGTCGTTACTTATCTTGTTGTGAACCTGCTGTAAGTTATAAACAATCATTAATATACTTCATTTGGTTAAACTTGAGTTTAGTTGTGCAGTCTGTATCTCTGTAAATACCAGTTACGTGCAAAGCATCAGAAAAGAAAATTAATTCTTCATCCTAAAACACACCTGACGAGGCACTTAGGCTAACCGACCGTAATACAAAATGTTAACCGATATTTTGGGGTGCCCAGGGCAGGACACGGCGACCCAAGTCCCAAGGTTAGGATAGGAAGGTAAGAGTTGGTTAGGTCAGGACCTGTTTTCATATTCATTTACAGCATATTTACGAAAATTACACCAAAACTGTTTTCGTGGATTTCCTGTTTAGATACAGGCTGCGCAACTAAACTCAAGTTTTACCTTGAGGCTGATATCCTCTAGGATTAGTGTAGGGTAAGAGGTTATTTTTCGTTAGACTCCAGCCACCTCCTGCTTTATAATTTATATTTTTCTTGGGTAAATCACATCAAAACAAAAAAATTTCTTCTCAATACATAACCTTCGCAAATGCCTAATAGCAGAGAAAAATAAGGACTTGTAATGTAAGACAATACCAGGCCCCCCCCCCTCCATAACTAATACGGCAAAATTGTAACCAGTAAACACCCCTAGTTTACGTTAGGTTGGTATTTTTAGGTTCTTTTACTACCTTATCATTT
>NC_089746.1:41276511-41309011 GCF_040412425.1 Macrobrachium rosenbergii
AGCATTTCGAGGTGATAGATGTAGATTCCAGCCCCGTTCCCAAGCGTATTCTAGATCCGTTTGACCAATCAAGAAATCAGCAAGCAAACCTTCCTCTCGCAAGTGAGGATTCTATCCTCCATGTACCGTTGGGGGCCAGGCCTCTACATTTTTGGAACAAGTGGGAGGACAGAAATGTAGAACCTTGGGTTTTAGAGGTGATCAGAGTAGGATATTCCATCCCATTCATGGAGAAACTTCCCTTAGTGTCCTCTCCTATCAACTTGGCAGCCTACTCTTTAGACTCAGAGAGGTATTTGGCCCTGTCACAAGAAGTATCGTCTCTGCTCACCAAGAGGGCCATAGAAATAGTCGGAGATGTCAACACACCAGGGTTTCACAACTGCCTAATCATTGTCCCAAAGTCATCGGGAGATTGGAGACCTGTCCTGGATGTCAGCGCCCTGAATTTCTATGTTCAGACTACAAAATTTTGAAACAACCCACTCAGATCTGTCTTCCATCCGTCAAGGGGATTGGACGGCAACTGTAGACATGCAGGATGCATATTTCCACGTTCTAATCCCTCCAAAGGCCAGGAAATATCTGCGGTTTGTGTTCCAGGACAGGCTCTTCCAATTTTGAGCGCTGTGCTTTGGACTATCGACAGCCCCTCAAGTTTTCTCCCGTGTCCTCTCCCCATTAGCAAAATGGCTACATCTCATGGGGATCAACATTTGCCTCTAGACGACTGGCTCCTACGCTCCCCCTCGGAATCAAGTTGAAGGGAGGACGCAAATAAAAGACTCTTCTGTTAGCCCAAGAGTTGGGCATGCTGATAAACCTAGACAAATCCCAATTAGTCCTTAGTCAATTGATTCTATACAGTATTTGGGAATGAAGATCAACTCTTGGATTTTTCGGGCTTTTTCGTCTGACAAGAGAATCCAAGCCTGCGTTCGGACAGTTCAGAAATTCCTCTCTCTTCCGTCATGCTCGGCCAACGAATGGATGAGTTTACTGGGAGCTCTCTCATCCATAGAAAAGTTTGTTCCATTAGGAGACTTCACACGAGAGTGCTACAATTTTTTCTAAAAGCCAGTTGGCAGAGGAAGATTCTTCCGGACTCGTTTGTTTTCCCAGTCACCCCCAAGATCAAAGAGGACCTTCAGTGGTGGCTTGTAACAGGAAGGTTTGCAGAAGGGAAATCTCTATACCCCCTGAGCCCCAACCTCACATTATATTTAGATGCATCAGATCTGGGTTGGGGGGCTCTCCTAGAAAACAAGGAAGTTTCAGGGACATGGTCACAACCCAAGAGAGAACTTCATATCAATGTGAAGGAGCTGAAGGCAATACACTTAGCCCTTCAACACTTCTCAACAGTGACTTTCATCTCCACAGTCATAGTCCACTCAGACAATACAACAGCTGTGGCCTACATAAAGAATCAGGGAGGGACCCACTCCTTATCACTGTATCAGGCAACCAGAGATCTTATCTGAGCGCAAGGAAACCAAACCAAGATTGTCACCCGCTTTATACAGGGCAAACTCGATGTCATAGCGGACAAATTAAGTCATTGCAAACAGGTCCTACCCACGGAATTGACACTGAATCTGCAGGTATGCACTGACCTGTGGAAATGGTGGGGGAAAGCCATCGATAGATCTATTTGCAATGTCGAGGAATCACCGACTTCTTTTGTATTGCTCACCAGCCCCGGACCCTTTCGCGTGGGCAACAGATGCCATGCTCCAGGACTGGCTGAACCTGGATGTCTATGCCTTCCCACCATTCAGTATGGTGAGAGACGTAATCAAATTTCTCCTACATGATCTGTCGATGACTCTGGTAGCTCCCTTTTGGCCACAGAAGGAGTGATTTCCAGATCTCCTCAATCTCCTAGTAGATTTCCCAAGATTGCTGTCACAGCGACAAAATCTACTCAGGCAACTGCACTTTCACCGGTTCCATCAAAGACTATCCACTCTCACTCTGACAGGCTTCAGACTGTCAGGAAGCTTGTTAGAGTGAAAGGCTTTTCGAAATCAGCTGAGGAAGCAGTTGCGAAATGTAGACATCAGTCTTCCTCCAACATCTACCAGAATAAATGGACAATACTCTGCAGCTGGTGCAGAAGACACAATGTATCATCTTCTACCTCTGTTGCGTGAATAGCAGATTTTTTTTTATTTTTAAGGTCTTCCCGAGGATTGGCTATATCCGTGATCAAAGGCTATAGAGCGATGTTCAACTTCGTATGCAGACAGAGAGGTCTGGATCTATCGACTGGTAAAGACATCGGTGACCTTATCAAGTTACTAGACACCGAAACAGGAGAGGTCAGATTCCGTATCCTGGAACCTAGATGTTGTTTTAAAATGGCTCTCTGGTCTGCCTTTTGAACCTCTTCAATCCACATCCCTCAGGGATTTTACAAGAAAGACACTATTTCTAGTCGCTCTAGCTACTGCTAAGAGAATTATTGAGTTACAGGCTCTGAGCAAGAAGGTAGGATTCATACAAGGAGGCATGGTCTGTTGTTTTACTATGGGGTTTTTAGCGAAGAATGAAACGCCGTCTTTTCCCTGGCCCCGTCCATTCGCAGTCAAAGGTTTAACGGACATTGTAGGTCCTACGGACCAAGAGAGAGCTCTTTGTCCAGTAAGAGCATTAAAGTATTATTGAGAGAGAACTAAGAGTATCGGAGGCGCATCCCCTAACCTCTGGTGTTCAGTTAAGAATCCGACCCGTCCTTTATCCAAGAACGCATCGGCATTCTTCTTGAGAGACGTGATTTCCGAGTCGCACATTAAGATTCAAGAGGAAGACTTGCCAATCTGCAAGGTTAAAGCCCACGAAATTAGGGCAGTAGTGACTTCGCTTTCCTTTAAGCGGAATTTATCCCTCCCTGCAATTTTACAATCCACCTTCTGGAGGTGCAAATCAGTGTTTGCAAATTTTTATCTACATGACACTGAAACTGTTTATGAGAACTTCAGTACCCTTCGCCCATTATCCGTGGCTGGCATGGTGTTGGGGGAGGGGAGGGTAGGGGGTATTCTTACATTCCTCTATTTACTCACCTTGAATTCAGGTTGAGTTTTGGGAAGTTGGGGGTTACTGAGTACCTGGAGCACCCATCATTCATTGTGTCGTGTTATGAATAGGTTTATGGTAACTGGTCTTTTATATGGTGTATGTGTAACTTGTGTTTTATGGTCTTCGTTTTGGTACTGCGCCCAGGGCAAGGGCCTTTGTGTTTTATTGTATGCTTTGGCAGCCATCGGAGTACTCCTCGGCTGCAAAGCCCCACTGATGTAGAGTTGCCTCTGGCTTCACTGCCACGCCACTACAGTCAAGATGAGCCGCATCAGAGGCAGTATATTCCTGCTGGAGTTCTCTCACAAGGTAGGTTACAAAATACATGTTATCAGTGTTAACTACTTGCAATTTTAAAATTCACATCTCCATTCTTGAGTGTTTTTTAAGTAGTACATACCCATGCAGCCCACCTCCTGTCAATGTGGGATTCAGCTATGTGGTTACTTGGTAAGTTACTTATATAAAAATGACATTTTTATGATAAAATAAAGTTTTATATATACAGTACTTACCAAGTAACTACATGATCCAAGCCCTCCATCCTCCCCTCCCATGGGCATAGGACATAAAAGAATTGGGCTTGTTACAGTAGTAGTGTTTTACCTATCCTTCCCCAAAAGTGGGCAGGGCTAGTTACCTACACCAAGATACTGGGACGCTACCGCAAATTTTCACAATTAAGCTGCAGATGAACGAAATGTCATAGCCGTGTAGTTACTTGGTAAGTATATATAAAACTTTATCATAAAAATGTCATATTCTAGGGTCTTCGTTACTTCACAGATTTGTCTAATTGTCTGAAGGCCAAAGCCCTGAAGCATCTGATAAGCCGAGGACTTCTGTATATCATTATTTAAAATATAATGAACTTGTTGGATCTCATTAGACTTCAAAAATTTAATCTGAGTCACTTAAGGTTCTCAAAGGTATCATTTTCAACAATTTTTAGCTCTAATTTTGACTTTTGATTTTGTCGTTTGCAATTTTTAAATGTACCAGAATTAAAAACAAGTATTCTGTTTCAAAGTGAAGCCAGCATTTTTATCCTAACTTGAATAAGAAATTCACGAACAGTAAATAAAAAAATATTTAAAAGTTCCACTGGTTCTGGGCAGACAGACTTTAATGACTGAAAGGGTAACTAGACCCCAAGTCACATTCCTAGACTCATAGGTTTGGCAGAAAGCCTTTGTTTTGAAAAGAGAGGTTACGGTTGGATCAAGATAAAGTTAAAGAGGTTATATAACTGTGTAGGATGAGACCAAAGCAAATGGACAGCAAATTAAAAAAAATTAAGGGCTATTAACAAACAGGACAATTTTTATCAGCATTACTGAAAGTTGTTTTCAGTGTCCTTTCAGCCCAAGCTTTCCCCAGTTTTTAGCCTTTTACTTAATTCCATTCCAACTACCTTTCTTCATTTTTATTGTCCAACCTCTCCCACTCCCTCTTTCCACTGTCTTAAGCATTGGGTGGCTGAAAATGCCCCAGTGCTTGGCCTTTTTAACCTAATTTTCATAATCACTCAATATGATCCTAGTCTTAATCTGTGCATTCTCTTCATAATTTTCTAGGTCATTCTACTGGTCTTGATCCCGTTTCCAAATCCAGTAATTTCCTAATTAATTGCATTTTTTATATAAGTAACTTACCAAGTAATTTTACATAGCTATAGTTTCCTCTTGCACAGCAGCTTAAATTAAGAAATTCTCGGGTTACGCTTCAAAGTTTAGTGCAGATGACTGGTCCTGCCCACTCACCGGAATACCAGGAACGACTTAGCAGACAACCTCAGTCTGTTTCTGCCGCCCTCGAGTAAACATAGTGTCGATGGCAGCTTTGTTCTTAAATTTGCTGGTTGGAAACCAGATTTAGGTGAAGTATTATCACTGATTTCAGGTAGCCTTCAAGCCTACAGCTTTCAGGGTCGGTATTTTGTTTTGTTATTAAGATCTGATTCAAGTTTATCATATTTCGCTAGGCTACAGTAGCAGATTCGCAATCAAATGGGTTAACTACTGGTAGCTTAGTTTATTGCGCTACCACCTTTACCGGTTAACGCAGTAAACGTAAACAAAGCATTCGTTGATGAAGCAATATTTACGGTAATGAATTACTTTCTGCAAGTCTTAGTTAATGTTTGTTAGAATTTGCACCATGTCTGTATGATGATACTCTGTGTACTTCAACTATTGTCGGTAAAGGTTAACTTTCCTTTTCCGAATAGCGTAATAACGTAAATATGGTGTTTGCTACATGTCCACTTTTTTTGGTAGTAAACACATATCTGAAAGTCTATTACGGGATGGCCTGAGGTAGAGGGTTAAGATACAGATGGCTAAACGTTGGCTTTAATGGTTATAGTGCTGTTACATCTTGTTACAAATCTACGTTGCTTCCCCAATCCCAAACCACAACAACCCACAATGCACCAGTCATAAGCAGAGCTTCAACATGCACAATATAATATGCAAGACTTAATACATAACAAGCTCAAATGTTTGATAGGATTCAAGATATGTCTGCATTATGGTACTCAGTGTACTTTGAGCTATGTCTGTAAAGGTTAACTTTTCTTTTTCCAAGTAGCATAAAAAACTTAATAATGCGTTTGCTACCTTGTTTACCGATTAGCGTAATATAACGTAAATATTGTGTTCTCTACCAATCAAATGTTTTTGGTAATGGATACATATCTGCAATCTCGAATTATGTTGGTTAGGATTTGAGATATGTTTGTATGATGGTACAGTACTGTGCACTTCATAACATTTGCCCTAAAGAATTAATTGAACATCTTATTATTACACTTTCCTTTGCAGAGAACTGAAAAGTGTAAGGGTAGGAATGCAGTAGGAGAGAATTGTGCTTAATGTTTTGGTTACAATGAGCTTTAGCAAGAAGACGTTCTCGTCAGCCGAGAACCTTGCTTTGGCAGTACATATACTAAACAAGATGACACGAATTGTGAAGAGTTCCACATTTTTTTTTGCTCATACTAAGAGCACCCAGTAGTGCTCACCAGCTCCCGAACTACTAGCTTGCCTGGCACCAACTGCAGAGTGCTGGTACCCACTATCGAGCGCTTCAGCGTGCACTCTTGGGCGCTCGACGCCAGTTACTAAGATCCTGGTGCCAACTCTCGGGTGCTCAGCACCTGTTACTGAAACCCTGGCGCCAGCTCTCTCCTACTGCTGGCCCTCCTGCCTTTTTTTTCCAGTTGCTCCCGCGCCCAGCTCTCTTGCTTCCTTCCCTTGCCATTGCCATTCTTGTGTCGGGGTTAACAGATGTTAACCTTGTAATAATAGTGAAGTGTTGTGCAATGGAGGAGGTGGCTCTCGTCCCTCGATGCTCCTAGACAAAGGTCACTGTCAGACTCCCATGCACTAAGGAGGAGGCAAACTGGAAGTCCAAGGGAGGTCAGGGGGTTTACACATGGGTAGTCGCCCCCTCAGTCGAGCTTGTTGCCAGTCCCAGGTATCGACAGACAGTCACTGGAAAGGCGTCTTAACCCAGTCCCTGCCAGACTCCCATGCATCAGGGAGGAGGCATACTGAAGTCCATGGGAATCTGGAGGGGTTTGCCTCCGGATAGTTGTCCCTCAGTCGAGCCTGCTGTCTGCAGGTGTCAATGGACAGCCATTGTAAAGGCGTCCATAGAGATGTGCTTTTTGAAGTTTTGCTAGCCTTCGGGTAACTCCGCTGCAAAGCTACCACGTGAGTAGCAGATGCTCCTGGCTATACCACCACGTCGCTGCAGGTTAAGTGGAGGCATGTGAAGCGCCAGTATTGGCGCCAAGCGGAACATAAGCTCCCGAGCTTCCAATAGCACCAGTCAGGCTGACTTCTAGTGTCGGTCTGTTATTTTGGTGACACTGATAGACATTATGAGTGGACAAGGCTGGTGTGAGGTACAGTCACGATAGGTCTACATATATAAGAATATATTCCCCCTTCTCTGTCTACGTATAAGAATGTATTCCCCCTTCTCTGTTACAGCAAAAGCTTATCATATCAAGTATTTGTTAATTCAAATAGAGTAAATTAAAAAGGCTATCACTGAGTCACATTTAGAGATGTATGAAACAATGAGCTGGTTTGACCCCAAACCAGGTAATAATAATAAAGGCTAATTTGTGATAATGAAAAGCTCAGCCTCACTGAAATTCTTATGCACTTTTGGATGAGCGCTAACTTATAAAAGGGTTCTGTATGTTATCCAGTGTTTCAATTTTTCTCTGAAAAGTACTGAAATTCATCAATTAATCAATAGTTTTAAAAAGAGGCGACTCCTAGTCATATATTATGATCCTTCAGGAAAATGGGATAACTTTTTTTACTCTTTCTCTCTCTCTTTGCATTCATTTGTTATGCTCTCTCATCTCCCTCATAAGCATTGGTTTGTTATTCTCTCGTGTCTTTCCCCCAGCATATTTCTCTCGTCATCTTTCTGTGGATGAGGACATCCCACAGTGTTGGCATGACCACCTGTCAGTGAATGTTAATTTTTCGGTGACAGGTGAGTTGGAACAGAGCATAATCGAACAATAATTTTCAGTGAGAAATATTTTTATTTTAAAAGTCAGGTTTCTATGGTCTATTTTTCGGACTGAACCTTATTGACCATTCATGCTAATTGTTGTATTAGTATGAACACTGGAATGATCCTAGGAAACAAAACAAAAAAAAAGCCCACTTCACTCAACTGTATGTGCTTGACAGTTTTCCATTTGCAAATCTTGCAGTGATAATTCTGTGCGACCAACATGAGTAATTGTTGGCCACTTCAGCTATAATGACAAAGGCTAATTACCATATCATCAATTTTAAAAGCATCTGTCAGTCAAGTAGGTCAAGATTTTTAGATATCACTGAAGGTTGATTATGTATAATAGGCCTTAAAATGAACTCTGTCTTTTCTATAACCGCTCCGTAGGGTGTTTATGCCATCAGTGCCCCTCCTGTGTTGCACTGGAGGCATTACATGGGGTGTTTCCAGCTTCCCTGTGGCCTCTAGTGGCATCTACTTGTTAGCCTTTTAACTTTACCTCCATTCCTGCTGCCTTTCTGTAGTCTTGCTTTCCAACACCTCTAATTGTTACTTCATAGCACATCTGTGGAGTTTTTTGTGTTCCACATTTAAATCTTTGTACTTCGTATTCTCTATCTTCTGGATCTCTTTTATCTTGATGTCCAACCACTCAAGCGCCAACTTTTTACTGTTTTAAGTGCAAGTACTTGGGATGACAGCCCAAATTTCATAACCTTATTATTATCTACTGATAACGAGATTTATTCAGAACTGTCAACATTTCTGTTTGAATATATATAGATTTTAATAGCAACTTGTTGAGGTAGAAATTGTGGTAAAGTTTATGGGCAGATGTCATGAAATTACAGCTTAACTTCTGTATAGGTTTCAGTTACCTCTTGCATTAATGGAAATTACGGGTTAGCATAGTACCTTTACTGATCAAAAGAATTTAACAATTGCTTTCCCCTGTTTTATTTATTCCATTTAAAAAAATTGTAGGGATTTATAAAATTTACATTTATCTAACAGAAAAGAAGAGTTTCAAGCAGAAAAATATTCAAAAAATATATCGAGAGACCTTTATTATAGTAGCGCACTGAGATAACGGACTGTGGTATAATGTACTTATGGAAATATCAGTGCAAAATGGAAATACTGATTTGAGGGTTTTTGCCTCCGGATCGAGCGCCAAACTTTTTTTTTTTTTTTTTTTTTTTAAATCGGCCGCTCTCAGTGGGCACACCACTCACTTACCAGCATCCCTTGCAGTATTGATACTGTTTCTTCATTAATTTACATTGCTTTCAACTCTAAAAATAATGCTAAAGCTTTTACTGTCCTGCAGTTTATAGTAATAAACAGCTGTTTGCTGATGCTTGAAACTTTAACTAATACACATTTACTAAGAGGTGCATTACAGGTGTCTTGTTAAAAACTTGCTTATTTTCAGTGTAATTCCATAAATAAAAATCAGATACATTTATATTCATTCGTCATGCAATGGCGATGGTGTTAAGAAAGTATGCCACTAACTTGAAGCAACAGGTATTATAGCTGTTGCTAAAGAAACGAATAATGAGAAGACTCCAAAAAGATTTGGAGGCAAAAGCAACGTCGGAACTGACTAAAATCACACGTACTTCATTTAATTTACTGAGTTCATATAAATGAAGTAGTAGCTATTTGGAAACCCAGGTTTGATAATTTATGAAAGAAACGTCTCTCTGATTTGCAGCTTCACCTATTCGAGGATTTTTTGAAATGTACATGCACATTATTTTTGGAAAATTCACCTATTCGTGGAATTTTTCATAGAGAAATATTCACTAATTACTGTATTTTCATAAAATTTTCATGACTAAATGAATTTTTTGTGATAAAAGTATTAAAATGCTGAGGTATAAGTGTTTTTAGAGGGGTTTTTTGGTGTTTGAACTATCAAAATAGGTGGTTATATGCATTTTTTAGAGGCGTGTCAAGTAATCACAGATTTTAGCTATGGGTGGGGGGGTTGCAGTACTCATCCCCCACGAATCCTGGGGGGTCAACTGTAATAGAGGGCAGCTGTAAAACATTTTGGAATAGGCGAAAGTGATGTCCGGAACTGGCAAAATCACACTTACTGCTTTTACAATAAAATAATGCGCATGTTTTAAACCCAGCTTTGCCAGTTTACAAGAAAAAGTATCTCCGAATTATGTTTCTTCTAGCAACTAATGGCAGTGAAGCTGCCGGTAGAGTTAGTTTTCAATAAACCGAGATTTTGAGAATGTAAACAATATCAAATGCAAATGGCATACGATGGCAATGTTTATGTAATACAGTAACAGTATGATGATAATGCAGACAAAATACTGTAATTGGATGCACCAAGCAAAACAACTTTTATTTAAATAATCATTATTATAAACATAGTTGTACTGTTTAACCTTTGCAAATGATTACTTTTCTCCAGAAAATATTTTGGTTTTGAGAGCTTTTTCGGTTTTTGGAATTACACATAAGAGATTGTAAACCTGTATAGATATTTTAAAATTAGTAAATCATTGTTATAAGTATTTAAGGGGTGTACAGGTACAGGGACCCCCACTTTTCCACGCTTCACTTTGTCGCATTTGTTTGTGGAACATATCTTAATTTTACTTGGGAACTTTCACCAATTCGCAAATTTTTCTGTGGATCATATCTGTAAAATGATCACAAATTCGCTTTTTTATTTTGTAGAGCAACACTGTTTATTCACTAATTACTGTATTTTTTCATTAAAGGATATGTATACTGAGACAGAGAGAACTGAGGTGTTTACATCAAAGTCTAAGCACAGTATAAATGGATTCTGTAAGTGAAATAATGTTGTATTGATATTTTGGTATGTTTTTTCTTTATAGGATTATATATATATATATATATATATATATATATATATATATATATATATATAATATATATATATATATATATATATATATATATATATATATATATATATATATATATATATATATATATGTATAGAGAGAGAGAGAGAGCGAGCGAGCTGACATGTTTACATAGTCTAAGCACAGTAACTAGCTGAGGATGAGACTTGACAGGGCCATTTAAACTATAGCTGGGCAGGAGAGTAAGAATGTGTTGCCTATGTATGAAATTCAAATTTTAAATATTTTTACGGTGATTTGAGATGAAACATCAACAGTGATAAAATATTCTCTTGTGTACTCTTATAATATGTGTGAGAATCATAGTCAGCTAAACCTGTAATGGAATACGGTACAGTAAATCAGACAAACCAAAAAATATGGCAACATTTACCTTAAGTTTTCGTTTATTTTCTTGTTTTTTTTTTTATGGTACAGTAATCGATATTTCATTAAAGGATATGTACTGTACAGGACAGTACTGATATACAGTAGAGAGAGAACTGAGATTTTGTCGGAGCACTTGCTACTGGTGGTTTTGAATTGCCCACGTATGAAATTCAGGCTTTAAATATTTTTAGGGTGATTATATTGAATATCAGTATAATATAGTATAAATGGATTCTGTAATTGAAATAATGTTTTATTGATATTTTGCCTTTTTTTTTCATTGAAGGATGTGTATACTGAGGGAGAGAGAATGGCAGAGCAAGGATTTTTTAAATTTATGGAAGATGGTGAGGACTAACCACAAAATGACTAGGTTGAGTACGATGTAAACCAAGAACTTAATGTACCATATCATTTTTTTATCATAAATTTACTGTATTTGTATGTCATCATGAAATTACTAACATGATATAACAAACCTAGCATTCTGTTTGGAGGAATGTGTCCCATCATTCTCAACTACTCAAGTATTTTAGATATGCTCTAAACCGCAGTACAATCCTAAATTATGTACTGTGCAGTAAATATCATTTCAAAATCTTACAACACAGCAAAATACAGGTGGCTTTGGTTTATGATGTTGGTTCTGTTCCTACGCTGCGTCATAAGACGAAAATCGTTGTAAGCCAAGACATGGTTCAAAATCGTAAGAAAACCTTACTTTTAATCCATTGAGTGTCTTGAAAATGATGCAACCTGCATTTTTATTGAAATTTTCTTTAAAAAATCGCCAAATTTTTATTATTCTCCCATTTTGGAGCCATATTTCTTCTGTTGGATCGGCGTTGTAAGCATCGTAACCCTGGAACATGCATTGTAAACTGGGAAATAATTTCTGATGAATGTATTTGAAAAGCGTCTTAAGCTCGGAATGTGGTAAGCCGAACCTATTGTAACCCGGGGACTGCCTGTATCAATAAAATACATACATTATACGCAGTACAGTAGACGATGCGCGAAGTTATGGTAGGCAAAAGAAAAAGTGTGTGTCTGAATTCTAGGGATACTCAATGTTGTAAGATGACTCTGAATGATATTGGGTGTTTTGGGATGATAGTTTATGGTATATTTTTGTTCAAACTGTCAAGTTGGGCAATGAATTGTTAAAATATGCAGTTATAAGCATTTTAGGGGTGTATATACTTAAGAGTAACAGGAGGTTAATGTAAGATGACTTTGGGTGTTTTGGGATGATAGTTTGGGTTGTATTTTTGTTTGAAATATTAGATTGTTGTAGTTGGATAATTTGAGGTATATTTATGTTTGAACTATTAAATTAGGCAATGAAATATTAAAATTGGCAGTTATAAGCATTTTAGTTTAAGGGGTACAGATATTTGGTAGTTATAAGCATTTTTAGAGGGGATTTTGCATTTCTGGAACCTATCCCAACGAAAAAGTGGGGGTCTACTATATATACTTAAGAGTAACAGTTGTACAAGGGTAATGTAATATGACTGGGTGTTTTGGGATGATGGTTTAGGGTGTATTTTTGTTTGAAATGATACTAAATTGTTTTCATGTGATAATTTAAGGGATATGTTTGTTTGAACTATTAAATTAAGCTGTGAACTGTTAAAATAGGCATTAGCAAAAACATGCATTCACATATATATACAACGATATATCGGCGTAGGCTCAGACGCTTTTATCCATTATCTCAGTGAGCTATGTAAACATAAAACGAAACTGTATCTAAAAATATATAATGCATATGAAATCATCACATTTATATCTTTAAAAATTATCAGAATCAATCTAGACTTTTCAAAAAACTTAAGAAAAATAATAAATATTAATTGAATAATAAGAGGCTTTTATTATACACACACATATACAGTATATATAAACACAATTTGCACTTCTTAAAATAAATAATGCACATTCAAACATCATTATACTGTATTAATAATGCCAATTGTTGTGGCTATAATTTTACAAAATGCACCTTTCACAAGACTGTAAAAGATACCCTTAACAATTTGTAATCAGAATGGGCTGCATCCTGTAAGTAGTGGAGATTATGATTAGTTGCAGATGCATTAATCACACGCAACTAATTAGAGTCTTCAGCTGAAACTTCAGCAGACATATATCATAACTATATCTACAACTGTATTGGTAATATAGAAATCACTTCATTTCGATTGCATCCTCCTTGAAAATGACTGCAGCTCCTTGAGTAACTAAGAGCGTGGCTGAAACTAATAACCACAACTGATAAAAGTCCAACATGTTAACTGAAAATTGACAAAGAAGCACAGGGACCAAGTATAATTCAATCTCTGAACAAAATTCAGCAAAATGGTATTACCACAGATCTAACTGACACTCAACACAGCTTTGCAGTTCTCTTCTTACTTCCTCACTAAATTTGCAAAACAGAGGTATCGCAATTTTCCCTTTAACATTAACTCCTTCAGCAGTTAAGCTGCACAAAATACTTTTACATGCATCACTAGAGAGATTTGGAGACAAAAGTTCGATTCTTGAGTATTGTTTACTTAGATGAACTAATACTTCAGTGGCCCATGTTGCATTTCCATCATTGATGTCAAACAGACTGATACTGAAGGCAAAAGGGCTGCTGAACTTTGGCAGAGATGATGGCAATACCTCACTAGAAACATCCAATCGCAAGTTCATCTCTATGCCCAATTTTGTGTCCAAAGCATTTACTGACTCACTGAGAGCATGCAGGGCTTCTGCACTTGAAATCCGTATGTCTAAAATCGTTATTGATCCAAATGACATGATAGATTTAGCTCCACTTAAACCTAAATGTCCCATAAAGGTTGTTAAATTACCCTTTGGAGCAAGAGCCTCCAGAAGTTGATCTGTTGTTTCTTGATTCCCCCAGTTATAAAAATGTTGATCAGCTCTCAAGACAAGGTCGGCTTTAGGCTTTTTTCCAATGTACTGCATTATAGGAACTAAATTTTCATAGGGTCGTAATATAAGATTCATATTTGCTCCCTTTACCAATATTCCGCTAATGCTGTTAATGATTCGGACCATAATTACTTTTGGAGTAAAATCAGTGTGCTTCAACAATTGAAAGGTTGGATTTGAAGGATTACAAAGTTCCTCTCCTTCTAGTTTCCAAAAAACATTTTCAGAAATTGATTCGGAAACTATTTTACAAACCAAAGGATGGCATTCTGATTCTTGAACCAGACGCCACAGTGCAGAAAAATTCTTATCACATCTGATGTTCTTTAGCACGCTTCTTGTTATCATGGACACAATATTATCTATTTTCAAGTCTTGCATACAAAGATGGCCAACAGTAAAGAAGTACACATTCAGCATCTTCCTAACTTTCAGTATTTCAGAAAGTGTCAAGTCAGTCTCGTGTAGAAAAGAACTTAACATTTTTATTTTTCCAGTCACTTCTGAATCATCAGTATTGCAGCTTTTGAAATGTGTTGTCAGCATATGAGCAAAATACTTACCTGCCAGATATTCCATCTGACTTTTGTGAATAAAAGTAAATGAATACTGGGGACCGAGTAAGCTTTCTTGAACGTCACATATGAGGAAGGAAGACAGAGCATGAATACTATCAATACTGTGTTTATTACAAAAAGATGTAAGAATCCACTGTCTTCGGTCGCCAATGACATATTCATCTTTCTTAACCATATCAAAAGCTTGTTGGCCAAGTTCTAATAACCATTTTTCTACAAAGTCTGCCAGAAAAAGATGAGGTGACGAAGCAGATTTCCTAATACGTGATAGCATTTTCATGGCACACATCTTGAAAATCTCCAAGTATAATTTGGTAACTGATGTAATATTTGTTACTGTAGACTTTTCATCTCTCCAAAGGATGATTAAAAGCGCTACAGTTAAAGGAATTTTCAGATGGCTACCGAGATGGATACCAGCAGTTCTTAGGAACTTTAGGCACTCCTCCTCCTGATGCCTTCTCAGTTTCTCATCATTCTCTAATGAATGGAATATTTTGGATGTGAATTTGGCAATGCCAGCATCAGCAAAGCCATGGATCTGCAACTTTATGTAGGAGAGATGATGATTGTGAATGGACTCGGCAATACTTGAAGTAAATTCTGGTCGAGTGGTTAAAATTAATCTTGAGGTGCCGAGTACAGAAAATATTTCCTCCAGTAACTTTCTCCCAATGTCAGTTGCCTCATCTACGCCATCCACTAGGTAAAGAACATTCAGTTTCTGCAGTGTTGGTATTATATCCTTTTCTTCAAAGTGACTACAAGTTTCTTTCAACAACACTTGTTGGAAGAATGATACAAGAGAACTTGTTACAACATTCCTAGCTTCTACTAGAATTAGAATGTCAACAGATCTCATATTAATCACCTTGTCAAGCTTATTTCTCCAATCATGTAACAAATATCTGCACAGAGAAGTTTTACCACAACCAGCAATACCAGTCAACATAACAACTGAGGGTATTTCGCCCTTACATATATATTCATTGTCCTCTTCAACAAATACTTCAGTCACTAACAAGTTTTCAATATCAACTGTTCTACATTCATCACTGATGTGCAATGGTGTAAATATCTTATCTACTTGCAACTCCGGAAACTTTTCATCTTTAAGCCAAGTGAAAGGATTGAGGACTTTGAGCTTTTTATAAAAAACAAAAAGCTCCTTCCGACCATATGTTATAAATTTTCCCATAAGATCTTCACAAAACTTTTCCATTTTCTCAAAATAACTTAAGCCCTCCTCAGTAATGGGGGCTGCCATGATTTCATCCACTTCATTACAATAATTATGCTCATAATCTGAGACGTCACAATCCCAAGCATTTCCAAATTCATTTAGGAGCTTTCTGAACAAATGCTTCAAATCCTCCATATTAGACTGCACTGATTCACTGGTAAAATCTAGTTGTTCATGGCATACCCGGTTTCTGACATTTTTGAGTTCACGAAGAGCATTGAAAAATGAGATCGATAGGTTGGCATCCTCAAAGAGTTTCATTATTGTCTTGCTCAACAGTGACACATCACCTTCCAACAATTCCACTGGGTCAGAGAGAAGTTTTCTTTCCTCTGCATTGAAAGTATCTCTAAACTTTTTTCTTGACCACTCTAAAACACTAAAACAATATTCTTCCACAGTTCTTGGCCAGTTCTCCAGTGATAATACACGACTGTTATAAAACAAAATCAAAAATACATCTTTTAAAAGTTTCTTGCTGGTATTTGTTGCTGCCTTATAAAATTTTCCAAAATAGATATCTTCTCTCCCATATCTAGGTTCCTTGGAATCTGAGGCCACTGGAAGCATCGTTACAAGCACCAAACACATTGAAAGGGGCTTTGGCCCTCCCAACACTTCAAGAAGAATATCTGCCTAATTCATCCATGCGAAGGGTAATAAGGTAAGTGAATTTTTTGGTTTTCTCCCTGATAAAAAAGAAAAGTTGTTAGACATTCTGTTTGAATAATTATTTCACACTTATGAACACCATTTTGGTCAGTTTGTGGATATAATCATTTCATGAGACAAACATTTCTCATAAGTCCTTGGTGCCCGGTTTCAAGAATGGCAGGCAAAACATACCCTATTACACACACACAAACAGCATGCATACATACATACTTATATATGTGTATATGCATATATATATATATATATATATATATATATATATATATATATATATATATATATATATATATATATATATATATATATATATATATATATATATATATATATATATATGCACATGTATGTATATGTATATATATACATTATGTATGCATATGTATACATGAACTGATTATATAGAAATTCATATTTGAGACAACAGAAAATCTGCTAGTTGTTTGTATGTCTTTGTGATCAGAGAGTAACGAACAGATAGATACTGCTGAGTCGTCGAACGCCATACAATAATTGGGGTTTGGCATGGGTAATTCAAATGAGTGCCATACATCAAAGACCCTTATTGGTTCCTTTCGGTTATAAGAGACCGATCAGCGAGGTCTATGATCTAAGCAAGTTCAGTTTGAAAAGTTAAGATCAGTAAGGGTTTAGCGGTCATCGGGCTTGGAAGCACGTCTGAAAGAGAGTCATGGTGCGTGCCACCTCAGAGTACCTCCCAACTATAATTGCAAAATTAAACAGTGTAATATTAGCAACAGGGCCCTGTGTAACTATTAAGGAAAATACACTTGTTAATTGTATCTTATGCATTTCATTTGTACTGGTAGAACCTTTACATGACCGAAAATCAGGTCATATATGTGTGTATATATATATATACAATATATCTATATACTGTACATAAATATGCATATATATACAGTGATACCTTGTTTGTTGAACGTTTATGTCGACATTCCGTTTTTCGAACAAAATTTTTGAAGAAAGTTTGTCATTTGTTGAACAAGTACTCACACTTCGACCTGACCGATTGTCTTGTTTATACTTGTACTTGGCAGCCTACCGTGTCCTACAAGAAAAACTGTATTAACATGTTTTTTCATTACAATATATAGTTTAATGATAACCGTATTCAACGAAGTAAATAAAAGAATAAAGCATTCCACAAGATTTAACATAAAGATGAACAAAATCATATGTCACTGCTGTGACACAGCTGAGAGGGAGGAAGCATTTATGGAGTTGAGGAGAGAAGAGAGAGTAAAGACATTACTGTATGTACGTAGGAGCAGTAGCTATTCACATTAAGAAAACAAAAGGGAATTTCACAAATTTAACATTATGGTGCAGTATAAAAACAGTCAAATGCAATAAAGTAACAATAAAACTCGAAAGAGTCTTACTTGAGCTAGTATTCGGGACTGGGACTGAGTGAGGCTTAGAGAGGGGATGGTGGTTATTGGGTGGGAGACAGGGGTCAGAGAGAACCAGGGGTCCACTTCCCACTGACTTCTCAGCTGGGCTTGGATGATTGTTCTCTCACTACATTTTGCCCGTTTCTTTCACGTACACTCAATTTGCCCGAATCACTTCTTTTTGTGATAAAATACCAGTCGAGTGACACTTGCTTTATATGATTTTTTAGCACTGTAAAAATAACTTGTCCCCACATCATGAAACACACTGGCGCTGCATTCAGCTTCTGTGTTCCTGGGATTGTGTAAACAACTTCTTTGTGAAAAGTTATTTGATCTCTTTAATTTTCTTACTTGCATTCTTAACATATTACTTATTTGTTTGCAAAATCCTCGTGTTCATTGGATAATAATTTTAAATTCTGCTGCTTGCCAACAGTAAATTGATGTGTTGTGACATAATTAATATCCTTCTTGCACTCAAGATCCAAGCGTAAACATGTCGACATTCATACACGCATAAGGGATTGTTTTCACATCTGCTGGACACTGATTACTATCAATCTCTCTCTAACATACACACACAGGCACACAACCGGACACCCACACACCCACTCTCGATTCCTTTGATTATCCTTGAGAAATGGGAATAAAATTTATTGATATCAACCTTTGCCTACTGCGACCATTTTGGTTTCCTTGAGAGTACCCAGTCTCTCCTTCCTCAATCCCATCCGGCCATGTGCCATTTTCACCACAGTTCGTAAATTGAATTCTTAGCTCGTACATGGAAACAAAATTTTTTGAAAATTTTACTTCGTATAACATACTGCTTTGTCACTTTACACTCTTAATTTACCTTTTGAATATATTAATAATATAAAAAATTTTAAAAGGGGGCCTTTGTGGGTGGGCTGGAAAAAATTGTCCTAATTTCCTTCATTTCTTATGGGGAAATTTGTTTCACACCTCAAACAAATTGCATTTCGACCAGCCTTCTGGAACAGATTAAATTCTGAGTCTGAGGTACTACTGTACTGTATATATATATATATATATATATATATATATATATATATATATATATATATATATATATATATATATATATATATATATATATATATATATATATATATATATATATATATATGTAATGTATATGTATATGTATATGTATATGTAATGTATATGTATATGTATATGTATATGTATATATATATATGTATATATATATATGTATATATATATATATATATATATATATATATATATATATATATATATATATATTATATATATATATATATATATATATATATATATATATATATATATATATATATATATATATATATATATATATACAGTTGTCCCTCGTCTGTCATGGGGTTAGGTTCTAGAACCCCCGCAATAGGTGAAAATCCGCAAAGTAGCGACCTTATATTTATTTTATTATTTATATTTACTCTATACGTATATATTTTAGGGCTTTATAAACCCTCCCAACATTCGTATAAACCTTTCCCACAATGTTATAAACACTTCCTGTGCACTTAAACGCTTTCTATCCTCTTAAACCTATGTAATAGTTCATGGAACAGACTACCAACAGCGATAAAAATTCTTTTGTGTATGTACATGTTACAATGATCTACTAATTTTCAAGTACTAATATAAATGTACACACATTAATATGTTATTTCACTTACAGAATCCATTTAGTATACTGTATTATTGTTTTGATCTGTTATCATCGTAATATGCATAAAAAAAACGATTGTCCCACATTTGTAATGTTTATGTTTTGAGAATCAGCTGACTGAAGCTGCTCACTACTACCGAAAGAATTAGGAAGATAATCTTTTGGTTGCTAAGAAACAAATTTATTAATGGAATTATTATTTTTAATTTTGTACATAAAAGATTATGATACTAAATTCATATTTCATTAAGAGAGAGACAGAGAACTGGAGTTTACTAGTATATAAACAAAGTTTCAGCACAGTAGCTTGGGACGAGACTATGTCTTGACTTGACAAACTGGGGATGAGAGAGTATACAGTAACCTTGAGTTGTTTACATATGAAATTCGGATTTTAAATATTTTTACGGTGATTAGGGATCAAACATCAGCAGTGATAAAACATTCTCTTGTGTACTGATATATATGTGATAATCATAGAGTCAACTTCAGAACTTGTAATGAAGCATGGTTCAGTAAATCAGGGAAAGAAAAAATATGGCAAGATGTACCTACAGTAAAAACAGTTACAGTTGTGGGGACAGTGGTTTTTTTTATACATATATTACGATAATAATAGATCAGTATAGTTTATTCTGTAAGTGAAATAAAGTTTTATAGAAATTTTGCTGCTTTTTCATTAAAAGATATGCATTCTGAGAGAGAGAGAGAGAGAGGTGGAGCTGGGGTGTATATGTACATTGGTAAGCTGTTTTGTGCTTTTGTGGGATTTTGATTTTGCATTTCATATATTTTTTGTTTACATTATTAATATTAATATTTGAAAATTAGTGAATCTTTTTTTTTTATCACAAAAAATGTATTTAGTCCTGAAAATAAAAATTTTAGGCTAGAAAATGCTCATTTTACCACAAAAATAAAAAAAATTAAATCCTGTACAGTAAAATTCTGTAATATAGCAAAAAATCTGCTATACAAATTTAGATAAATCCACGATACAGTGAGACCGCAATGAGTGAATCATGATATGGCGAGAGACGACTGTATATATTCGTATGCTTATATATATATATATATATATATATATATATATATATATATATATATATATATATATATATATATATATATATATATATATATATATATATAATATATATATATATATATATACACTGTATATATATATATATATATATATACTATATATATATATATATATATATATATATATATATATATATATATATATATATATATATATTATATATATATATTATATATATATATATATATATTATATATATATATATATATATATATATATATATATATATATATATTATAAGGTGATATAATTTTATAACCATTTTGTAAGTGTTTGTAATGTCTGTGAAAATTTTTGATTTTTTTCTTGCAAGATTCGTCATTTGTTGTGAAGACGTGATTTTAAAATGTCTTTTCTCATAGATATGTTGTGTGTTATGTAAACTTATGATTCTGTGGGATATTTTTTCCCTTTTTGTTTAATGTTTGAAATTGTATTTTGAAATGCTTATCAGATCACCACATCCTGTCTGCCGAGAGGGAGAATAAAGGCTAGCTTCCCATGTTTGATTTTGATCAGGTGTTTAAGGAAAAAGTATTTACTTGTGTTATCGTGACGAGCTGTCACCCAGTCAGCGAGCTAACTGTTATATCTTCAGTCCTGTGTGCTTATTCCATCTTTATTAACTCTGCCTATGCCTCTTCTGTTCATAATCTGAGAAAGAGAGAAAGAGGAACAGCAGATAAGTGGTGTTGCTTTGGTCTAAAAGCATCTTTATTTGTGTACCCAGCTGCCTCAGGCTGACAAAAGATTTTGTAGCTCTGAACAGGAAGTGTCCATCATGTAAGATAAGATTGGTATCGTCTCGAAGCCCAATCGTGTGTACCGGTATACTCTGTATACGTGTGTGTAGGTGTATTCATACATGTGTATTCTCTGTGAACACCCTATGTGTATTCTCGGCCTACGAGACTTAAAAATCAGTGTCTTCTAAAAGACATCAGTAGTCTGCTAGAAAGGGTCATTAGAGGCAGAACCCTCCCCCCCCTCTCTCTCTCTCTCTCGATATATATAATGGGAATAACAGAAAAATATCTGTTATAAAGCTCTGTTAAACTCACCCCAGGAGTGTGTTAATTTTGTAGAAGGTGATCAGGAATATTATTTTGTGCAAGTGTTGAGGAGATTGTAATAGTGAAATATTTACAAAAGGTAATGTGATGACTGATGAGTTTTGTTAAGTGATATTCTTGGTAAAAGAGAATTGTTGTGTTTGAATAAGTCTTAGAAAGACGTGAGTCTAACTTTTCTTTTTATAGGGAAAGTTAATATGAGAGATTGATATAATCTTTAAGCACATTATTGGTGGTTGTTGTATTTCCATTTTTTGCATATCGCATTCTTATATGTCTGTGCTATCATATTATTGTGATTTTATTGTTGCTGTGTTTTGCTGGTGATTTTCTGAATATTTTGTTAGTGCCTACCTGTTATAGAGATTTTGGAGAATGCTATGTGGATTCCAATCGGTAATATTTTGGTGACTGTTTGTAATTGTTAAATCAGGTAAATGCTTGGCACTTAAGTGATAGTTAATAGTTTGATTCTTACCTAACCAGATTGTTTTCTTGATAAATTAAAGTTTTGTGAATTAAACTTGATTAAGAGATACTTAAATCTTACACTGTTGTCAATTAATGATAAATCTTTTGAGATTGTGAACTTTACATATAACTTTTGAACTTAGAAATAAACCTGTTTGTTTAAAGTTTTTAAAACATAGCATTTCATTTTGATCATCAGTACTTACAGACATTAATGAGTGTGTATGAGGTAAGTGATGTATCTGTTTGTTCACCTGAGACTTATCTAGGTAAAATAGAACCAGAGAGACAGCTACCGTGCTGGTTGAAGTGAAACCCATATTCCATTAATCTGGATATAACTTAATAATTGTTACCTCATCCGTAACTTGATAAAGTTACATTGATTTTCTCCAGTGATAAGTAAGTTTATGGGGTCATTGTACCTTTAGATATTCAGTCGACTTTTTGTTATGAGGTTTCAAGTATCTGGTCGATGTGAGGTAACTTTTGGTATTATCATTTGCACAACAGATTTGTTGGCCTATTTGTGTAATAACCAGGTTTGATCAAGTAATATGTATATATATATATATATATATATATATATATATATATATATATATATATATATATATATATATATATATATATATATATATTGTAATGATGGAAATTCTTCTTTTGAATTAAGGACAATACCCTTCATAATTGGTGGACTGGAAAAACGAATAAGTTGAATTAACCACTCGAAATTGAGATTGTCTATGTTTGAGTGTGCGTACGTAAGTGCTTAAGTTCAACCAAGTGAGTGCGTAGTTGCGTAAGCTCAACTCACACCGTTCAAGACTTGTTGGCGACTTGAGAGGGGAAAGGAATGTAGCTCCCCTTATTTTCATTTGAAATGCCATATTTCTCCCTTGTAAAAGGTATGCACATATCTTAGTTTAAATTGTACATGTTGCTATAACACTTAATAGTGTTTTTGTGTATCTTTACCTTGATGTAACAGCAAATTACCGAGTTATGGTAATGTTATGTAAATTGCACCATGATGAGCTTGCATGTGGTTGCAGTGCCACCAACCGTAGGCTAATATATGCGATATTCTTCCATATTTTATGAATATATCAATTCTTGAGTTAAATTCCACCTGTTATGCATGAAAAGCCAGGCTAACTGTGTAATGTAACAGTTAAGTTAGGCATGTGTACAGCATAGCCTAGGCTAAGGACTGCATGCTGCTTGGCACAAGATGGCTGTCCTAAATGAACTTTTCGTATTACAGGGAACCAATATAGGGCACCTGTACAAGAACCAGTATAAGTACCTATTTAAGAACCAGTTCTAACAGTTACGGAAGGAACGGAAGGAACATTAGGAATAAGTTGTTTACACCATGTAACCTACTAAGAAGCATTAAACAACCCGCGGGAGTCAGCGTTTCCCTCAACCTTAACTGCAAAATGAAGATTCATCCGTCTACGAGGTCAAGTACCAGTTCAAGCTAAGAGTAGTCCGGGGTTTATTAACCTAGGCCAGTGTCACACTTGTTTAGCCTATGCCCAGGATTGAGTTATGTACTGTATAGGCTAGTCTGAGTTAATTGTCCTGAAATGAATGGTAGCCTCCTAATGTAAGCCAGGACAATTGACATATCAAACCACCAGTAGTAATAACAACATTATAATTAAACAAATACATATATATATTATTATAATTAGCAAGAAGTCGCTAAAAGCCGACCCTTTAGAATGTTGAGAGTGGGATTGTCACTGCATGTCCAACCAAGTTGACCCAGATACCAACACACAAACTTATCAGTATTCTGATCTGCCCCTTCCCTTTACCTGGGACAGACATTGGGATAGCACGGTCAAAAGGGGCAAGGATAAGAGATTGAGTGCCACTCCCTTAAGCAGCTTAAATGAGCTAAGCTGCTTAAAACAACTATTCTATGAGGCAGAGTGATTGCTCTGAATTGTCTTTTCACAGGACACCTGGGGAGATGCAAGCAGATGGTCAAGACACCTGGAAGATGACACATCTTGGGCACGGTGACCATACAGGCCCGACATCTGGGCCCCTACCCTCGGCAGATGCCTTAAAAGGAGCCAGGACAGGAAGATCTTTGCAGTTAGCCAGACGCGCGGGAGATCGCTATGAGATGCTGAGGCCCCCCACCACCACCTGACCCTACTGACTCGCATCCAGTTCCTTCGTCACCACGTGAACAGACATTACATGTAGTGTATAGTGCCACGAGTGCGATCGCCCGTCGTCATTCTTTGCCAGAGACCCACTCTACCCCCACGGTAAAGTACAAGTGAAGGCTTTTCAGTCACAACATTTTGCCCTTAGAAGTGTTTATTGAGTGCCAGTATATATCTGTATCCATTGTGCCATTTTACCCAGTGCTATTTCAAGTGTTTTGTGTTCCAGTGTTAAGTGTTCATTCATTCCTCAAGACCGTGGCAACCTCAGTGCAGTCTTGATCCATCTGTATGTTTTATATTTTCTGTTACTGGCATGTAATCCTTAAATCTCTCTTGCAGAGGGACCCATTTGCCGTGGACTGTTCTTGGGCTGTGCCTTGCGACCATTCAAGTCTCCAGTAGGAAGACCTCCAGGCTTTGCAGGCCTCAATATTATTTATTTTTCCTTTTTTTTTTCTTGATCCTTTTATTGTAAATATAATAACTTTAGTTAACCACATTCCCTCATGAAGTAGAGCCCTAAACTCATATGAAACATCCCTTTTTTCTTTTCTTTTCATGATTCCCTGGACCGTAAAGTCAGGCTTTCAAGGCCAAGTGAGTAAAATTCCGATGCTGACCTGTTAAAGTGTTCTACAAATCCAGAAAACCAGGAAAATCATAATATATATATATATATATATATATATATATATATATATATATATATATATATATATATATATATATATATATATATATATATATATATATATATATGTATGTATGTATGTATGTATATGTGTATATATATATATATAATGTTGGTAATTCTAAGTATTAGCTCCGCAGCTGTTTTTACCTTGGAAACTGGTTTTTTCTACACTTAGGGCTTCTGATACCGGAGGCAAGTTTGTTTGTTGGCAGCCAAGTGTCATTTGCCCCCTAACTCTGCTCAACAGTAAAGGGGGACTGTGGGAATCCAGGGTTCTAGGTGGGGGAGAACAGAGAAGTGGAGCAGACATGTTTACGTTACGGGGGCTCTTGCTGGAGGGGAAAACGAGAGGGAGCCATACGCAAAAGGGAGGGAGCGGCTGAAAGGGTTGGGGGTAACGGGGCAGGGAGGAAGAAAATTTCACGTGCCCCATAAAGCAGGGGTAAGTTTCAGCTGGTTTTGCAAGAAGGGATGGGCTGAAGGTTGGTTCATCTGTTTGTTGCCAGAATGGAATGCGGGTAGATGTTTAACACTGGGGGGGGGAGGAGGAAACACTGCCAAGTAATGGGGACTTGCTGACGGAATATGAACTGACAAAAAAACAAACTTCACCAACTTTACCAGAAGCCATAAAAGTGAAGAAAAAACCAGTTTCCAAGGTAAAAACAAGAGCAGGGAGGCACTTAGTGTTGGCTGGAAGGAGCAACCTAGTAGGAATAAATAATTTGCACCCAAAAACAGTTGACACCAACAGAACTAACTGGCCTTACCTTAGGGACCAGAAGGGTAGAGATCAGCCGCTGCTTTCAAAAATGCGTGGATGGAAGGGATTCAGCCATTGTACTGAACAAGAAAGGGGTGGGATATGTATGTTTTAAGGCGGAGTCCAGGAAGTTGAGGGTTGTGGTGGGGTAACAGGGGGGGGTGGGATGTGGGGTTTTGCGCAGTTGGTGTTGGGGAAGGGGATGAGGGACTTGGGGAACAAAAACAACTTCGCCAACGGCAACGGGAATGGTTTTGTTGAAAAAAGTTTTATGTTGGTAATGAGAGGAAAGCAAAGAAACCAAACTGGCCGTGAAAAAATGCCTGGTGGGCAAAATGGTTTTTTGGGGGTGGTTAGACCAACAGCTTTGGTGTTTAGTATTGGGTTGTGGTAGGTTAAATGCATTTTTGCCGTGTTTAGTAGTGGGTTTGGGGAATGGAATGAATCTGGTTATGAGAAGGATAGTAAAGAAACGATACTGCCATGTGAAAATGTGTGTATGGATTGCTTTTTTTGGGTTACAGATACACTCCAGTCTGAGTTTAGTACTGGGCTGGGGTAAATGCATTTCGCCTGTGTTTAGTAGTAGGTTGGGGAGGGGTTATAATCTTCCTGTGCCGCATTCAGTACTGGTCCAGGGGATACCTGTGTTGCAACAAGTGCGAGTAAGTGCAACCAAGAACGATGAAACTTACAAGAAGAAACTCAAAAATGTATATGTTTCCTTCTTTGCTGTGTTAATTTATAGTCTGGGGATTGCATGCAGGGTGTGTTAGTTTCATGCGCAGGGAAAACACTTTAACAAGTTATTGCACTTGCCGGAAGGGATATGAACCACTCTAAACAGACATACCTGTGCCCTGTCTTGTGCAGGACTGGGTAGCAGATAAGGGTTGGAAACAGGACATAGCCCCCGGGAGTAGGGGGGATTTAGCAACTTTGAGTGCTAAGGTTTCTTTTGGGGTTTTTCAACAGGGGGAACAGCGCAACATGATTGGTTTTTAGATAAGTGTGGGGGTTAGACAGTAAAGTCCAAGAAACCAAGTAAGGGAGTGAGGGATGTGCCTGGGCAAATGGCTTTTTTTTTTTTGTTCAGGAGGACAGTAGTAATGGGAGGGGTTTGTGTGAAATTTAATTTCTTGTTTGTAGTGGGTTTATTTAGCGGTTTCTCATTTCTGAGAAGGAAGTAAAAACGATGTATAAAAGTAAATTTTAGCCGGTTTCTCATGCCTCGTCGTCTACCCCACCCATAACCCCGCTTTCCCTATGGGTCCCCTAAATTGTAGGGTAGAAACAAGTGGGTGAGCTGTTACATAACCAAATAACACTGTCCCGGGGGTATACCCCACCCATAACCCAGCATTCCCACCGGGTCCCCTAGCTTGTTGGTTGAGAGGGAGCAGATCACCTGTCCCTGGGGTATACCCCACCCATAACCTCACTTTCCCATCGGCTCCCCTGCCTTGTTGGATGAACTTCAGGGGTTAATTACAGGTTAATTACATTCGTGCGACAAAAATTGAAGGTAAATCCATAATTAGCAACCAAAAAACTTTAGAAAAAGTCAAGTTAGAAGGCCGTCGCTGCCGCGGAGCCACTAAGTTCTACCGTAATGTTTTGTGTACAGTTTCTCATTGACATTTGAAACCCATTTATGTAAATGATTGTTACAACGATCATTTGAAGATACTACACTATATTTGGACCTTGCATCAATAATCAGTATTACAATCAAAATTAAGATTTCTTAAGAAGAACATGCTATGTGTACTATTTGTGTATGGAAATTTAAAGGGGATGCCAAGCAGAATGCTGCACCCTAGATTGGGTTAGGTTAGGATATATCCCTGTGTAATTACTGTATTAGGCAAGGTAAAAGGGATTATACAGGGGACAAACCTCCTGGCCAGGCAGGACATAGTACAAGTTTGGGATAGGTTATAAATTACAAAGGGAGCCTGGGGAGCCACATCCTGCCTGGCAGAATGCTGTACCCCAGGTTATGCTAAGATTGCCTGGCAGAATGCTGTACCCCAGGTTATGCTAAGATTGCCTGGCAGAATGCTGTACCCCAGGTTATGCTAAGATTGCCTGGCAGAATGCTGTACCCCAGGTTATGCTAAGACTTATAACTGTAATTAACACTGCTACATTTCTCTTTTTCATTGTGCTTTTTGTTAATTTAGTGATGATTACACACCAGATGTTTTGCTCTATTCACCCCCCCAAAAAAAACACTTAATGATTGAGGTCACTGAAAACTGTTTGATATAATAATAAGGTACTGTAGTTGTACTAGTTGTCCACTTCATATAAATCGAGACAATATAAGTAAGTCAGTATTGATAAGTAATTATAACCTAGACATTCTTATGCGTTTTGATCTCAGGTACATTTTTTTTTTTTTGCATAACACCCACCTACGCGATTTAAAGACTTAAATTACGGCATAACAGTTTAAAAATTCACAAATACTGGTGAGAGATTGATTAAAAAAAAAAAAGTTCATGCTCGGGGCACAGCTTGCAGTACTTATCATTTAAATCTTTGGTTATTCTCTTCCAATTCCCATGGAACTCAATACGAACAGTCGATGTACACTTTGTTAGTAGGCTGTATTCATATCACAGCGACAAGAGTCCACTTAAAACTTGTTTCTAAGGTTCTAGGCAAATTCGGTTATTAATTAATGGGTCACTTCAGAACTATTTTCATCGTTGGATTTTCCACAAACACATAAACAGTCGTACACGCAGAAAAAAACCGAGTAGTGAAACGAAAGAGGAACGTTTGCAATGGTCAAGGACGACATCATGGTTCAGAAACTCGAGCTCTAGAGTGTAGAACTTCGGACTACAACTCGTACTGCTTTCACAGAACTTATCTCACATAAAGATTAAACTTCGAAAGTGGCGGAAAACTGAAAATCACCCAAATGGGTTACCTCACACCTGTCACTGTTCAGCAGTTAGTTTTTTTCTGACAATGTGTGTAGTCATACAAACAGTACACTTAGTTCAGCATGTTGTCACCATGTTCACCCATAACAAAAAATTATCACCTGACGTTTCCCGACGTAATTTATGGTATACTGTTCTTTTTTCGAATAGATGGCAACATTTGATTGTCCTGTGTTAACAAGAAAAGATAATTACAGTGCATGACAATAGTATAAGGAAGTGTACATGACGACTCGTAGAAGAAAGTACTGCCTTTTGACTGACGCCAGTCGAAGACCACCGAGAGTCCCGGCTAGAGAAAACTACAGTCGCACCATCGCATCCGCATGTTTGGCCGTAGGGGCGGGGTGACTTCTGTCTTCCCGTTGCCGGTACTCTCAAGACTTTCAAGGTCACGTTTCTAAGAGTAACCATTTTAAAATCTACATGATCCTGAGTAAGCGTACTGACAAGTATTCTACTTTTAGCAAGGAAAGAACATTCATGTGATCAGATTTATAACTGACCTTGAAAGAGAGAGGGGGGGGGGAGGCAAAATCAAGGCGTTACCAGACGAACGATTCAGTGACTTTCATAAGAGAACTTTTTTTCATTCTTATGCGGCCTTCATAAAGATTTGAATACCTTTTTATTCCTCCCCGGTGCCAATACAATCTTAAAGGAGAGAGAAAAGGAGATACATATCCTGTGGACGTATGTTTTCATTGACACAGATTAGTAACTAAAAGGATAAAGCTAAATATAACTGGTAACTCGAAGCAAAACTCTTGCATCGCCCCAACTGTGTCCGAACTCTACGAAACTTTTCGTCTCTCTCTCTCTCTCTCTCTAATTACGGGCAGTTTATCGGCTTGAAATAAGGGGACAGAAGACGAGTTACCGCTATATACATAAAATGTGTTGTAACTGTTGTTGTCTGTCAGCTTCTGTTGTAGCACCAGCATTAGTAGTAATGGTTTTCCCATGCAGCGGCTGATTCTCTGTGCGTAATATTATATCTGTATGGTGATGGGTTAGATTAAGCTGGCCTTATGCCAGAATGAGCTCTTGACCGTAACTATGGCGAGATGTGGGAGATGAGTAAAGGGTCGGGTGGGACCCTTCCTACCAGCTGAGATATGATAATCATCTTTACTATCCTGTTAATTTATTTTTGCGGTTGCTGTTACCTTACTTTGACGGTTTAAGTTGCAGAGAAATATTTAAAGATATAAATTATTATCCGTCGACAGTACAGCTATATTCGATCAATCCTCGCAGAGAAAAAACAATGAATATCGTACGGCATAATTTCGCGAAATCGAGAAGCTGGACTCCGGAAACCGATGAAAGTATAACGCGCATATCGCAGAGAAAGTAAACGTGAGATTACGGGCGGCGTCAGTCGACTACTCGGAGAATAAAGCTACGTTCACACATTCGCGTATCAAGGCACGCATCCCACGCACGGCCACGAACGGGCGGAGCCAGAGAGTACGTAAAAACAACGTAAACACAACGTAAATGTACCGTAAGTACTGTGTAAATGCGGCAGCATGCGGCGCGCCGTTACGGACCACCTGGCCGTGCGCCGGGGCAGAACCTTTCGGCCTGCTCAAACCGCCCCTGCGGGGTGGCCAGGTCAACTGTCAGGTAGCGTGGCCCGACCACGCTGGCGGCGCCACCGGCGGGCTGACGGCGCAGCTGCTGCCACGCCGTTACCTGGGGGCACACGCTGCCCCAGGGAGCGGCGTGGCTGTCAGAATGGCGTGGGGTAGCCCGCGGCAAGCGCTGCCGCACCCCGCAACCCGGCGTAGATGTGGCAACGCTTTGACCTGGGATAAAAGGGGCAGGCGGCGGCGCTTCCAGGTCAGTGCTTCTCTGCATCCTGTGCTATCTGCCTCCGCGCCTCCGTCTTTGCCGTCCACTGCAGCAGCCAAGATGCCCAAAGGACCCACGTGAAGAGGACCAGGAAAGGGGCCTGAGAACTCCAGGAGCCCTGGCAGCTGGAGTTGCCCCTCACGCAAAGCCTCCTGAAGCTGATGGTCCCCCTTCAGGCAGCGATGCTGTTGTGCTGCAGCTCGAGGCCCGGAGCTCGTGACGGGAGCCACCTAGAGGAGGAGGAAGAGGACCTTGCCTCGCCTCACGAGCGACCCGCCGCCGCCACCGACGACAACACCCACGAGGGGATGCGACGCCGAGCACGAAGGCACTCCTGATGGAGATGGCCCTACATTTTCAAGTCGAGGATAGTGTGCGCAGGTGTCAGGAACAGCTGAGCCTGCACCTGAAAAATGGAGGTGCCGGTGCCATCAACGATATATCCGTGCCACAAAGGGGCTGCGGTGCCGTCGAGGCCATGATGACCCACACCATGGCACTGACAACGGAGTGTCAGGCACCTGCAGTTCCTGCCAGCCTGTCGGCATCGCAGCAGCAGCGGGCACTCACTGCACAGCAGCTGGCACTCCTGCAAGCACACATTGGTGACATCCACACCCAAAAGACCTCAGCAACCTGTCGCTTGACACGACATTCCTCAACAATTTGCAGGGCTAATTTATATACTGTTTGTATTTCCTTTTGCTGTTATGTATGTGTATGTTTTTATTTTATATTAAATAAATATATTTTGCAATATCATGTCTAGCTCTATCCTCTGCTCAAATATCATGTATTCAATGAAGTAGCTATAATACAAGTACACAAATAAAGAAGGCAAAATGAACCCGAATACACTAACATTTCATTATTGACTTTGAAATAAGTTCAAAAATACTTTATGTAACATTTGTGCACAGAAAAAAAATGACAACAGGCAAAATATTAGCAAGTCATATAAAATGTCAAAAATATCGGGGAGAAGGTAGTTTCAAAAGATAGAATTTTCATATCAGAATATCAACAATGTAAATGCTAGAGCAGGTACTTTCAAGAACATAAATTATCACCTCAGAATTAAAACAATGTAAAGAGAAGGTACTTTCAAAAATGATAGAATTATCAGTATCAGAATAGAAACAATGTTAAGAGAAGGTACTTTCAAAAAATGATAGAATTATCATATCAGAATAGATTCCATGTAAAGAAATTATTAAAAAGGGCAAATAACTACATCTTCTTCCTTTTATTTTTATATATGTTTTTGTTTCATATTTATTAAACATACATTGCAATGTCATGGCCCGCCCTATCCTCTTCCCATTTACCAAGTATTGATGAGTAATATATCATGGATTTGAGCAATATCTTTTATTAAATCAACTAAAATAAACGGAGTACACAAATGCACAGGGCAAAATAATCCTGAATTGATACATTATTGATTTATAAATAAGTCCAAAATAAATACAGGAACAGAATAGAAACAATGTTAAGAGAAGGTACTTTCAAAAATGATAGAAATATCATATCAGAATAGATTCCATGTACAGAAATTATTAAAGGGCAAAATAACTACAGGTCTCTGGTACGATATAGCTGGGGTTTAACCCCGAGTAATGCAGACCAACGTGGACGTTCGTAACTCGTTCATAGAGCGTAACACATCTGATATCATGTACGCTGGTATTACGTGTGCTCTGCCACGCCACTACTTCTGCCTGCACCGCCCGCTTGTTTGTCAGCGTCACGTCACCCCATACGCGGTGCGTGCATTTGCATGGCGCACTATAATGCGCATGCATCATCGCACATCGTCCGTGACCGCATCCAGTTGGGGGGCCTATTTTCTCGGCGTATCGCGCAAGATTTCCAATTCT
>NC_089746.1:41314011-41336511 GCF_040412425.1 Macrobrachium rosenbergii
GATTCAAGAATGGAATGGAGTGTGTGATATCGCGTCATCTAAAAATATGGTGATGTTAGGGACACTGATGACATCCGTCCAGTTTACTGACATTTACACAGAAAGAAAGAGAGAGAAGTGTAATCATTGGGAAATGGTTTTTGGAACTATGTTCAGAGAGGATGAACGCCATATTTGATTTGTTTTCGTGTTAGAGGCGTATATGCATGGTGGTGGCAAAAATATATATATATTGTTATATTCTGAGGCCGGTTGGAAGAATGAAAATGGATTTTTTTATCAACTGCCTTAAGGGTCAACACACATCGCTCAGAATATAAGCAATAAATGTAATGAATAAACTGACTTACTTTGATATCATATCTAAGTAAACAGAGAAGCGAAGGTCGCCTTTTTAAATTAACCAGTCAATACTCTAAACTGAATTTATTTACAAACGGAGCAATCAGGAAATTAATATGAGAGGGCTGACTGAGCAGCAGGCTAGCACATACAATGTGCAATAACAATTAGACAATGCGTAGCAAATAACTGAATCTGAAAGGGCTACAGCCAGGTTGAAACTGGTTTAATGAGTTGGGGTAGTTCTCGCAACTGGTTGCAAAGGGGGAAATGTGACTAGCGCCCCAGAACCGCTTAACCAGAATACTCTTGCACATGGCAGCTAAACGTCTAAGGCCATTTTGGTTCACAAGGCAGGGGCAGACTGCTCAAAGAGCCAGATAACAGGATTCTGGAAGAGAATTCCAGGTTAGCATTCAAATCAAATGACTTTCTCTCACATGAAAGTACTTATGCACGAATGGAGGAATTGATCAGTTAGATTTGATTAGCACATGGTAACACTATGGTGGGAATGCTACAATTATTACGCTAGGGTGGGGATGCTCTAATTACAGTATTAACACTGGACTGATTTAATTTGGGCTTGGGACAAGTCACGAGGGCCAAATGTGCTTGCTAGGCTGATTAGAAGCAAAGGGGCTTTGTTGTAGGAGAATGAAAAGTTGGAAATACTGGAAATGGAGAGAAATTCACGAGAAGAAAAAGATAACTGGTAGTCAATTGCTGCTTCATACATAACTTATTGCATTTGTGCATGGAGCTTGCTTGCAAAAGACGAATTTCGACTGCAAAAGTCTCGAACTTTGCCAGTGGGAAGGGAAGGGAGACCGTACTGACTGGATGCTTTTGCAGCCTGTGACGGAGTACGTGTGTCCAGGCAGGGTGCGAGGCGTCTCAAGTGTGGGGCACGAAGACATCGGCCGATCTGAAATAGCAATTTCAGCCAGCACACAGTTCAAACAGGAATAGGTCTTATAACTCATTCTCTTAAGGGTCAGCATAGCAGCCCAATTACAGCCCTGACTGGTCTTTCTGTCCCTAACAGCTCTCTCCCTCCCCCCAAAATCGTACGATGCTGGGGCTAAGAGGTCGGTATGGTCCCCCAAATCAGGTGATATTGTGGTAGGCCTACATAAGTTCACCAGCACCCCCCTTAGAGGAGTCTCCTCCAGCCGCCATAAGTTTGATTTCCTAGCTGACGGACTGAAGGAACGAATTTTATAAATATGTGATATATATATATATATATATATATATATATATATATACGTGTGTGTGTGTGTGTGTGTGTGTGAGGCAGTTGGGCTGCATGGCAAGAACAGACTGACTCCAGCGCTTTTTGCGTTCCTTGCTCCTTTTAAGGCACAGCATCTTGCTGGGGGCCTGACTCCAGGCTGTCACTGGCGATGACCTGCGAATTAAGGGAAGGTTCTTGCTAGTAATTAAAATCACAATAGAGGGCAAATTAAATTGCAGAATGAATGAGAGCAAGCAGCATTCATCCCCAGGTGTAAATTCCCTAGAGATGCATAGACACTCCTGCCATCAACTAAGGTCTGTGGCACTCCTAATTTCTACCACTTCGCTCTCCTCTGTTGACGTGCCTCTACCCCGTACTTACTCCTAATATTTTCTGAATTAGTAAGGAAATAAGCAAGACAGTGGCGTGGAAAATCGTAAAAGCTC
The DNA here is from genome assembly GCF_040412425.1 of Macrobrachium rosenbergii. Taxonomy (NCBI): domain Eukaryota; kingdom Metazoa; phylum Arthropoda; class Malacostraca; order Decapoda; family Palaemonidae; genus Macrobrachium; species Macrobrachium rosenbergii. Next base: position 41,316,043 of record NC_089746.1, read on the forward strand.
CCCCTTTAAGCAGACATGCCACTCCCTTTCAGGCAGGAAGGTCTGCACTAGCGAGCCTCTAATATCAGTTATGTTAATCAGTTCCCCTTTATGGGTCTTGCCTGTGCAACTTAAGAGTAACTCAGGATGATCTAGGCCTAACTTATCTCAGGAGGAGAGGTTAGCTTATTAGCTTACTCAATCTATGCTGTCTGTGAAGATGGTCATAATGTGACCTTAGCAAAAATTTGGAGACAATTTTGCAAACTAACTACTGACATTATAGATTTTAGACTAATGCAGCACCATCCCAATTGACATTAACAATTAGATAGATTCTTGTGCAACAAAACGCAGTGTAAAATACAACAAGAATACTAAGATGGCTAGGACAAGTCCAGCTGGTTGCAGCTAGAGAACTGTTCTAACTCATTATGTTGGACGTAATTTAATACAACCTAAAATAAAAGGTAAACCAGGCAATCTTCTTTGGTTAAGGCACCGTGGATACTCGTTACATTATAAAGAAGCACTGGGCCATGAGTGCCATGGGAGCTTAGTAGCTCTACTGTAGTACATGTGAGAAGTGGGATAGTTTTAATTTATAGGTTGCTAAGCATATTTACAGGGTCCTGTATACGGGTGTAGTGCCAAGAGAGCACGTCAGTGATTTGTTATCATTTCCTTTGATATGTTGGATCTTCCAGTTATAGTCCTGGAGATCCAAGCACCACCCCATTAGTCGTTTGTTCTGATTTCGGAAGTTTGTGAGGTAGACTAATGGGTTGTGATCTGTCAGGACTGTCAAAGGATATTTGTGATTGGTATGCTTCAAAATTTTTCATAACGAGGACCATCCCCAAGAGTTCCTTTTCTATGGTGTTGTACCTCGTTTGGGCTGGGTTCAGCGTCTTTGAATAGTAGGCGATGGGATGCCACAGCTGGTCCCTCTCCTGGAAAATAACTGCCCCTACTCCTACGTTACTAGCATCAACCGCCAGCTAGAACGGCTGGTCATAATCGGGTGTTCTCAGGACTGGCCTGTTAATTAGGATTCCTTTGAGATAGTCATACGCCTTCTTACACTCGGGTGCATCGAAACGGCTAATTCCCTTTAAACAGATTGGTTATGGGAGCTGCCACCTCCGAAAAGTTCGGGATGAACCTCCGGAAATACTGCACCCTTCCGTGGAACCTGTGTGCCCCCTTTTTGATTGAGGGATATGGCATATCCCTGATGGCCTGAATGTTGGCATTCTTTGGCATCAATTTCCCGCTTTCTACCACATAGCCTAAGTATGTGACTTTCACCACATCAAATTGGCACATTTTTAGGTTGACCACCAGGTTGGCCCCTTGGAGTGCCTCCGGTACTCTTGCCAGGATACAGAAATGTTCCTACCAGGTAGTTGCGTAGATGACTATGTCATCCAGGTATACCACTCAGTTGGGTATTCCAGCCAAGACTGTGTTCATGACCCTTTGAAAACAGCTCGGGGAATTCTTTAGCCCGAATGGCATTAACCGACACTGGTAATGACTGGAAGGAGTGGTGAAGGCAGTTAAAGGTCTGGATTCCTTGGACAGTGGCACCTGCCTGTACCCCTTTTCTAAGTCTGTTTTGGGGTAACGGTGATGTGTGAGATCTGATCTAGCACTTCTTAGTTCTTGTCAGGAGGTCAAACCTTCCCAAGGGTTGTACAGTGGTAGGAGCCTTTTCTAGGGCTTCCCGCACCCGGTAGGGTTTTCTCTTCCCACAGTCCACCAGGTAGTTGGAGTTGCCCCTTCCCTAGAATTTTATGTGGTCCGGTGAACTGCGTTTCGAGGTGGCATGTAGCTCCCATGTGGAGCGCTAGCACCTGATCCCCAATTTCGAATTGCCTTGCTGTGGCTTCTTTATCCAGGCGTAGTTTGACCCTTTCTTTGGTGGCGTCTTCAGAGGCTTGGGCCATGGCCCAGGCTGTCCTGAGCTTCCTTTGAATGGTTGGCAGTTTTACCACCCAGGCAGCTTTCTCTGGATCTGCCCAAGCCTTGTAGAGAAAATCTAGAGGCCCCCATGTAGAATGACCGTAGAGTAGCTCGAAGGATTTTATGCGGCCTGGTGAACTGTTTTGAGGGGACGGATCACCAATTTCAAATTGCCTTGGCCTGGTTTCTTTGTCCAGGCGTAGTTTGACCCTTTCTTGGGTGGCCTTTTCAGAGGCTTGGGCCATGGGCCAGGCTGCTCTTAGCTTCCTTTGGATGGTTGGCAGTTCTTCCACCCAGGCAGCTTTCTCTGGGTCCGCCCAAGCCTTGTAGAGAATATCTAGAGGCCCCCCATGTAGGATGAGTGTTGTGCTTCCCTGCTACCTGACAGGAGGGGCAAGAGGCGATGTATTCCTTGACAGCCTTCCACCACCCTGGCCAAAAGAACTTCCCCTCAAGCATTTTTATGGTTTGGGAGACACCAAAGTGCCCCTCAAGTCTGTCTTGAGCCACTTACAGGACGTGGTTCCACAATTTTCGCGGTATTACCACGAGCCGATGTATGATCTGGACAGGGTCTTCAGTTCCCCGGGTGGTCGGTATAAGACCTCATCCTTTAGGAGGTAGCTGTCTTTGGAGAAGTCCACCACATCCTCTATGCTTGTGAGGGCTTCTTCCCTCATTGGTTGGAGGTCCTCATCCTCGCTCTGGGCAGGGGTAAACTGCAACCTTTTCAGATCTGGGACCTTGCCATTGGCCCAGTAACCAGGAATGTGGGTGGCTCTGGGTCCTCGGAGTCAGTAGGGTTTTCTTGTAACCAAGGTACGTCTTCCAGCACGACATACTTTGGCCCTGCTTTCTCCTTTGGGAGGATGGCCCCTGGGTTTGGCTCCCCAGTAGCCAAAGCCATCATACAGCGCAAAGGCACTTCCTTAGGTTCCCCCCAGAGGAGATCTCTGCCTAACAGGAAGTGGCACCCTGGCTTGATGTAGCTCACCACGCCCAAGCGATGCTCCTACATGTTGTCAGGTGTGGTTACCTGGAGCTGAATGGTGGGGATATCCAGGTAGTCCTGGCCACCCAACTGATGGTCCACCTTTTGTCTTCTTGGATGATAGCTCCGGCAGGCACCTGCAGCCTGGTGATCAAGCTAAGACTGTATCCACCCATGTCTACCATGTTTGGCAGCACCTTGGAAGGGTGGAGCCATCGAGGGGTGCCACTGAAACCACCTGGGAATTGAACTGCTCCCTTGGTGGCATGGTACTTGTGATGATGTGGACATGCTTAGGCTTGCCATGCTTATGGCAAGCCGGGTATGCTGAGGACCAATGGCTCGAGGTTCCAGTCTATGGTTTTCTTGGGTTGTGAGGTTGGCTTTGAGGTAGAGGGAGAAGGTTCTTGGTTGCCCCTGGATTGTTGGTAGAGCTTGTAGGAGTGATGAGAGGGGTGCTTTTTTGTAGCTCCCCTTTAAATCGACATTTAGATTCCAAGTGCCCCACCATGTGGCAGTGGGTGCACACAGGAGGCTGGGAAGAGGGCCCATTGTTTGGTCAGGCTGACACTGATGGATGACCAGGAGGCACTATGCGCCAGTTGGATGTGCTCGACGAGGGATGGTGTTTTTCCCAGGTGTCAGCCATATGACAGCAGTCAGCAAATGACTAGGGCTGCTTGCTGTTAATATGCACTATCAGTGAGCCAGGGGCGTACTGGAAGAAACCTTCCAGTTGCATGCAATTTGCTAGGTCCTCAAAGTCATTGCATTCCAGGGCATCTAACCAACACCTGAAACCTGGAACTTGCAATAGGCCCAGTTGGGCTGAGTTTGGCCAATTTCTTTTGGGAGAGTCTGCCATCGATGCCTCCACCTTTCAGGTGTAATTTTGTAGGCCTTTAGCACGCCCCTGCAAACTGCCTCCAGATTTCCCTTGGCACCATTGTTAAGAGTACGGAAAGCTTTCTGTTCCTTGCTGCCCATGTGTTTAGCTAGGATCAGGGCCATTTCCATTGCAGTGATGTTGTAATTTGTGAAGAGGTTTTCCACCTGATCCAACCAAGCTTCTGGCTCTTTGATCCACTTAGGTATGAGCGTACTTACACTCAATATGTTTGAGTGGGGCGAAGTAACAACGAGGTTGTCGGCTGGGTGTCATACCAGTGTTATGGCACCATCCTGCCTGGCTTTTTCAGTCTCAAGCTCCATCTCCTTTATAGCCAAATTATACTGTCATCATTTTTCCTTCTTCTCTAGCTTATATTACCTTTGTTTTTCTCTCTCCTGTCTTTCTTTCTCTTTCCTCTCCTCTCTCTCCTGTTTAGTGGCCATGACCTACTGTTGGACCCAAGTTGCCAGCTGCTCTCCTTTTTAGGCCATACCCTTTCTCATATCCAAGAAGGTTTTGTAGTCTTCCACTGACATTTCTAATGTCTTAATATGAATGGAAATTTCTCCAAACGCCGAAGTTAAAATAAGAGAGCACCTGTGGTAGGTCAGTCTCAATGGAAGTGTCCCTTAGGAAGGGTGACCCGTGTAGTTGGAATTCCCCTGGGATAAGGTGGCACTGTGGGTGATTGTTCCTTTGGGAAGGTCACCCTGTGGATGAGTGTGCTGGGTAAAGGCTACACTAAATGAAAGTGGTCCTTAGAAGTGTGATTGAGGGCACTCACGGACACAGTGGTAACTCATGGTGCCAGTTGTGGGTTGGCACTCAGTGCAAGGCAGTACAGGTACAGACTGTGTGGGAATGCAGGAATTACGGTGGGCACCTATATACAGGTGATTTCTGAATAACTGGATATGTGGCACTTTGAGTAACTTGGCGTGCAAGTGCTGAGGGGTGCTCTGTGGCACTGGTGCAACCAGAGTATAGAAACACACGAGCTGCATGGCATTTAACATGCTGAGTGGATGTGGGAAAGCGCAAGCGTTGTGGGCAGCACAAAGTTGCCACGGAAATTAAAGCTGCAGGTTATAGCCGAGGCTGAATAAAACAAATAATGGGCAGGCGAAAGTGATGCCCGGAACTGGCAAAATCACACTTACTGCTTATACAATCAAGCAATGTGCACATTTTAATCCCAACTTTGTTAATTTACAAGAAAAATGTTGTACCATGACAATGTTTACATTCTGTAATGCAGTAACAATGTGATAAAAATGTTTATATTCTGTAATATAATAACAATGGAATACAAATACATTCAATACACTGTAATTGGGTATAGCAAGCGAAACAACCTTTATTTAAATCATCATTAGTATAAATATAGTTGTGCAGTACTCTTTAACTTTTGCAAATTATTGTTTTTCTCCAGAAATATTATGGTTTTTAGAATTGCCGGTCGAACATCTTTAAAAAAAGAAAACATTTTATTGATATTCTGCTGTGTTTACATACATTAATATTATGGTAATGTTTGAAAATTAGTATGGTAAATCATTTTTATCGTTAATGTATTTGTACGTAATCAAGAAAATACTAACTTGATGTAACAAACCCAGAATTCTCTGTGGAGGAATGTCTCCTGTCATTCTAAACCACCCATGTATTTTAGATATACTATCCTAAAATACATGCCATACAGTAAATATAATTTCAAAATTATCTTACAGCAGCAAAATATCAATACAGTAATATGTACATACATTATGTGCAGTACAGTAGACGATGTGCAAAGTTACATTAGGCAGAAGAATATGTGCATGTCTGAATTATATGTTTATAGGGGATACTTAGAGTAACAGTTGTAGGTGGGTATGTTATGTTTAAGCTGACTTTGAAATGATACTGGGATGTTTTGGGATGATAGTTTGAGGTATAGTTTTGTTTGAACTGTTAAGTTGGGTGATGACCTGATAAAATAGGCAATTATATGCAGTTATAAGCATTTTAGGGGTGTTTATACTTACGAGTAACAGTTGTAGGATGGTAATGCAAGGTGACTTTGGGTGTTTTGGGATGATGGTTTGGGGTGTATTTTTGTTTGAAATATTGAATTATTGTTGTATGATAATTTAAGGTATATTTTTGTTTGAATTATTAAATTAGGCAGTGAACTGCTAAAGTAGGCTGTTATAAGCATTTTAGTTTAAGGGGTACAGGGTATTTGGGAGTTATAAGAGTTTTTAAAGGGAATTTTGCATTTCCGCAGTGGGTTCTGGAACCCCTCCCTGCAAAAAAGTGGGGTCCATTGTAAATGTATTGCACTGCATCATTTGAAATGTAGGAATAAAACGCCCTAATCGTATTAGTGAAATTTTATTGACCAAATTGCTAAACCAATTGCAAAGAAAAGAATTTTAATGATCTGAGCTTATGTGATTTTAAAGCACATGCTACTCCATGTCCTGGTTATTATCTCAACAAGGACATCACTGGTACACATCAGAATGTAAAAGGTAGGCATATATCTGAATGCTTTATCAGAAAATAATTATACAGATAACGAATATAAAAACTAAAATAATTCAGATTCTTACAAACATACACTTGAAATTTTCCGCCACTCACTTTCTCTACAGTGAACAAGGATGCGGTATCCATTTTCGTCATAAAAGTGAATCACCATAGTAAGATAATGCAGAATCCGATTAGGATCAGGATTTTCCCAATATGTACCAATTACAATGATAAGCTTCCACAACATTTCCTTGGTAACAGAATCTAAAGATTGTGCTATGAGCTATATTCTTTCTTTGAAAGAATATAGCTGATGGAAGTACTTCGAACAGCTTCATCATATGGAGTCCTTACGTGCTAGTAGGGGTAAATGTAAATCCACCCTGCGGTTCCGTTGTAGGAACAGAGCAAGCATTGCTTTGGAGAGTTCTGTTCTTAACTTCTATCGCCGAATTTAAGTCAAGAGGTCGTTGGCAAAGTAATCTGTCATCGCCGGAGAAGACAATCTTGACAATCCAGGTCATGTAACGTGTGATTGATACCCACGTATCGATACCTTTTCCATTATTGTATAGTTTGTTGTATTTCTTGGGCTGCTTTATGACCTTCTTGTTTTTCTTTTTCTTCTTCCCTGTACCTGTAGTTTGTCTTACAATGGCACTTCCAGTTTTATAATTTATTTCTATGACTCTGTCAATGTCATTTAGTCTGTCTATTTTAGTTACTTTTGTTCCACTTTTACTTTTAACTTGTTTTTTTTGACTTTGAGATTTCACTACCTTCTGCTTAGCTATCTTATGTTTTGCTTTACCGGACTTATTGATTCTCGGTAAGCTCTTTTTTCTTGGCAGATTGTTTGACCTCTTACCAGATTTTTGTTTCCTTTTGTTCTGAGTTTTCCCATCAGGTGATCGTCTGCTCCTTGAAACCACTTTAGCCTTTGGTTTCTTTTTCTTTGCTTTAGTACATCCCGACCCTGCCTGTAAAGGAAAAAAATCAGTTAAATGATGGCAAAATAAACGGTTTGGTAATGTACATGCAGCATGTATGTTATAAATGTTAGCTCTTGAAAATCAATGGGATTAACAACCATACAAGCTCTTGCAAATTTATGTAAAACCATTGCCCTGTACAATTGCTCGAAATACTCAGTCAAACTACTGAGTTTTTAGTGTACCCAGTGTTGGTTATATTTGTTGCATTGTTGTGTCTAGTTCCGTGATACTTTATTGCCTGTGCTGAAATATGGCAGTATTTTTTTCTCCTATAACTGAATCTCTATGGTCCCCTTTTCATCTTTCAGAGTCAATCGTCTCTACTTTATAATACCACTCATTGCAAGATATCTTACAAATGCAAGGTACTTTGTCTTTGCTAACAGATTTAAGATTGACAGATTTTCATGTTCGAGTCAAGTAAGAATCTATCAGTATCCAGGTCAGAAGGAATCATGGCAAAAACATTGTCTACATGTCTAGACAAAGTTTCACCGAGATATTAACTAAGACACTGAGAGAGAGGAACCCATGGGAAAACCGTTTACTTGGGAGAAATAATAATTAATATAAAATAGCATTCTCTGCCACAATTTAGATTTACTTTATCTCATATGATGTTCAGATATCTTTCCCAAGGCAGGTGAAATTTCGCTCTTAGCCATGATGCAACATAGTAAAAAACTAACTTCATCTACCTGGTCACATTTACCAGAGATGTATGTAATTGTTATAACCACAATGCCCTCTCAATGTCTCAGATTGTTCATACTTTTGGATACGCTTGTCACTAACAAGCCTTAGATCCAAATTAAGGTGATATGCAGTATTTCTGATGTCTGTAGAAATATTCAAATCTGCATCTAGAATATTAGAATGAAGTTCAAATTGCCGACCTGACCACGAAAAGGATAAAAGTATATTGTTGCTCATACATAGATATACCTATCGAACTCAGATACATTAATTAGAATTGGAATAGTCCCACCCTCACCATTGTAGCCAAGTCTTTAAAGCTTGTGATAATCTCTTCAAATTTGCAGCAGTAGTGAATACCAGACGTTTGTCATCCTCTGCTGTAGAATCTCTTACCAAAAACAGATCACCGTTTAATGTAAGTTTTAGTTCTGGCGGGATGCTAATGTCTTTTAATGACCTTGGTTCTGTTGGATGCTCACAGTGCCTAATCAATTTTATAGTCTTTCCTAATGTATTTTTGGAAGGTAGACATGGTACAGTATTTTGAGGAGCAGAGACAGTACCTGATTTAATCATTTGACATGGCCGATCTCTTGTTGATTTTGCTTTTGTTTTCACCTCTTGAATGATTTTTGTAACTAGCAGCACTTGCACAAGGAGAGTGATTTTGTTCAACAAATTTTATTAGTGAATGTTTTCCATTTGCAAGTTTAGTAACTGCTCTGCCTTGACAGTTATCAGATTTACAAAATTCACAGCACCAGTAATAAGAATCGTTCACCATCAAATATTCACATACATTGATGTTATCTTTTCCTTTTTGTGAAAAATTGTTTCACAAGCTGCTTCCATTTCTATGGGTTTAGAAATAAAATAGATTTCAAAATTATATACGAGCTTTAGGCTATTCTCAAAAGCAAACTAAAGAAAAAGTACACAGATGGAACTATATATACAGTGTAGGAAGAGTGAGGAGTGAAGAATTACAATGCTAAGCTACATGAAGAAAGTCAATGATTAATATTAAATACATAATTATGGTTAAAGGGAGATTAAATAAAGTAAGGGTGGGCTATACAGGTATAAAAAAAAGAGGCGATCGGTCTTTTGCTTTTCGAACACAAGTGTGTTATTAATATACTACCATTAATTAATATATTATTTGTTGTTTTTAACAATTACCATCTTCACAACTGTTCCATACACACACACACACAAACAATACAAACAAGCATAATATATATATATATATAATACATATATATATATATATATATATATATATATATATATATATATATATATATATATATATATATATATATATATATATATATATATATATATAACTCAGCAGTCTATATACATATATATATATATATATTATGCACCTCCCCACCTAATTTACCCCTTTATTTATTGACTATAAATCAGAGCCTGCTATCAACATTCCGATCTGTCCCTTTTTACCTGGAACAGATATTGAGATGACAGATAACAGGAGCTAGGAGGATATTTTATGCCACTCCCTTTTAAGAGGTTTACCCCAACTAATCCTCTTAAGACGGCCTTCCTAAAGGCAAATTAAGCTGCCCAAATTGTCTTACACCCGCAGGACCTGGGAAGGGCCAGTCAGCCTGACCCCCGAATCGTTGAACACCTGGCTGTGATTCACCCTTGGACACGACTCATAGCCCTGGCCGCGTGCCTTATAAGGGAAAGGAGCAGTAAGCAGCAGTTAGTTAGTTGTGGGAGCATAAGACATGCAGACGCAGTAAGAGTCCTCCACGCGGGTGTGCGGTAACATTGCTGAGAAGATTTTCTTTCCCCTTCCGACTCCCGACTCCAGACTCCAGTCTCCAGTCATCCTCGAGAGAACCGCCATACGTGTGATCTTCCCTCGTTTTCTTCGTCTGAGACCGCTTCCCTTAAGGTAAAGTGGAGTAAGGACTTTTCGGTCACGAAAGTTTGCCCTTTAGAAAGCCTGGAGTACCTCTGTTCTTGTGCCAGTTTATCCCGTGCCATTTCCAATGTCCTGTGTTCGAGTGTAAAAGTGGTCATTCATTCCTTGAGTCTTTGGTGCCCTCAGTGCAAACTCGAGTCATATTCGGTGTTATATTGTTCCTTTACTGGCGTGTAATGTGTAAATCTCTCTTGCAGAGGGACCCATTCGCAGTGGACTCATCTTGGCCTGTGCCTTGCCTTTATTCAAGACTCCAGCCAAAGGCTCTTCAGGCGTTGCAAGCCCTTTATCAATTTACTTATCCATTTTCCCTTCAAATGCCTGCTTTTGTAAATATAACTCTTTAATTTAGCCCAAGTGTTTACGTAACATTTCCTTATGAAGTAGAGCCTTCAGCTCCTAAATTCTCCCCTTTTTCTTATTTTTTTTACGATTTCCCTTTACGCAAGTCAGAACTCCAAGGCAACTTGAATAAAGTTACCGTTGCCGGCCTGTAGAATAGCATAAACCCAGGGAAATACGTAAATATATGTATATATAATTTGGGATTTTGCGCTTGTCGGTATCTTGGCGTGTCGGGATTATGGCATTCAGGATTCTGTCTGGCTCCCGGCTGAAATATATATTGAATCTACTTGCTACGATGGTGAGGATGGGTCTGCTCCGGCTCTAATAAATGTATCTGAATTCGACAGGAAGTATATGGCAATAGACTTTTATCGTTGTGGTCAGATAGGCAATGTGACCTCATTCTGCTACTCTGGATACCGGTTCAACTCCAGCTACGGACATCAGAATTACTTCATATTCTTGCAATTGTGACTGAGGCTTTTGTGGTGAGGAGTGTATCCAAGGAGTATGAAGAAATCAAGAATTTGAGAGGGCAAAGCAGTTGTTACAATTACAAAATTTTTAAAGACTGACTAGTATTATATATATATATATATATATATATATATATATATATATATATATATATATATATATATATATATATATATATATATATATATATATATATATTATATACAGTATTTATATATAATATATACTGTATGTTATAATATACTGTATATATATGTAGAATATAGATAATATATATATATATAGAATATATGTGTGTACAGTGAACCCTCTGTATTCGCAGGAGATGCATACCACACCCCCATGAATAGCTAAAATCCGTGAATACTTTAAAACCCTCTCACTTAGAACTGCTCATTTTGATAGTTTAAACAGAAAAACCCTGTAAAAATGCATATACCTCAGTATTTTAATAGTTTTATCACAAAAAGTACATTTATTCATGAAAATTATATGAAAATACAGTAATTAATGAACATTTCTCAGTGAAAAATTGCTGAATGGGCGAATTTTCTGCGAATAATGGCTAGATATGTTCCACAGAGAAACCCATAAATGCGTGAGTCCATAATCACGAGAACGCGAATACTGGGGGTTTACTGTAAAAAAAAAAAAAAATATATATATATATATATATATATATATATATATATATATATATATATATATATATACACATTCAGTCCCCGGTTTATGATGTGGGTTCCATTCGATGCTGCTTCATAAGCCCAAAATCATAATAACCTGAAATATCGTCGAAAATCATAAGAAAACCTTACTTTTAATCTTTTGGGTGTCTTGAAAACGACGTAACCTGCACTTTGAGAGTTTTTCATAAAAAAAACCTCCAAATTTTAAGCACTGCCATTTTGGAGCCACATTTCACATATTTTTACCATGGTAAAAACAGAAACTCTAAAGGGATTTTGCCATAGTGAAATTATTGTTGATAAACCTTTTGTGCATTTTGTGTATGTTCTTGTTTTTTGCATTTTTGTGTGCTCTTGTGTTTACAATTTCATAGTTTTACCCAAACTTTTATGTTGGTGATTTAACATTTGCATACTTGATTTGATTTTCATTTGTTAAGATTTCTTTTTCAAATCTTGAGTAAATCTTAATAGTTTGAATTTTGCTTAGTTAACATAATTTCTTGATAAATTAAAGTTTTGTGAATTAATCTTGTTTAGGAATTAATTAAACCTTATATTGTTTTCAAGTAGTGATAAATTTTTTCAGATTCTGAATTCTAATTATAACTTTTGAAGTTAGAAATAAATGTATGTATTTAATGTTAGAAATAAATTTTGTATTTAAAGTTTTACAAACACAGTGTTTCATTTTTGACCACTAGTGAATAGGGTTATTTGTGTGTGCATAAGGCAAAGTGATAGACATGTTTTGTTCTCTTTCAAACAGTGAAGTGAATGAAGACCAAGGAAACGATTATAGTTGTTTGATGGAGTGATGCCCTTTTTTATCTAGTATACCTCAATACTTCACACATAACTTGATAAACCTAGTTTGATATTTCAAGTGATAAGCAAGTTTTAAGGAATCACTGTTAGCTTTAGAGTGTTCAGTCGTAATTTTATTGTTATGAGGGTTCAGGTATCTGGCTGAAGTGAGGTAAATTTTTGTATTTTGTGACTAGTTGTGTAATAACCAGGTACAGGAGAACCCCGGTCCTCGACGCTAATCCGTTCCAGAAAAAGCGTCGAGATTCGATTTGGTCGAATTCTAAATCAATTTCTTCCATAAGAAATAACTGAAAATGGATTAATCCATTCCTGACCACCATTCATTACCCCAACCTTGCCTTTTTATACAAAACATTACACAAATTACAATTAAATAAGTTCAGAGTTGAATAACTTACCGTATCAGAAGCACTTTTTACATTTTTAAATGCATACTGCATCAAAAAAATTATCCTACAACCAATGCGGCCGTATTACCGGTGGTAGACCGAGCGCCATAGGCTAGGCTAGGTAGCCTATAGGCACTACCAAAATGTACTGTAACGGGTACACACGAAAACTGTTGTTAATAATGATAACATTGAAAAGCAAGCCTGATTATTACAGTAAATTAATTATACAGTATTTATAAGCTGAATTACTGTATGTCTGTTATCATAAAATTAAGACAAATTTCCTAAATTACGTCGGCACTCGGCAGCTTGTGGCATGAGCAGATGTAAACAAACCACAGCGCCACCCTGTTGGTATATCGCGGTACTAATTACATAAACGTTGTTTACGTTCAGTGTTTTTGGTAAATTTCATATACAGTCTACTGGAATAGCGTACAAAATAACTGTAAAACATCTTTCAGTAAATATTATGATACCCTAACATATTGGGACCCATGATTGGATGAAAATTCAGTGCAGAAAGCCAAAAAAATTATGATATACCTACACAAGTGTGTACTTCTCCAAACAGCAACAGCAGCAGCAGCAGCGTGTGTGGGCTTTAAATGCTTTTAAATATGCATGGGAAGAACGTCACCAACTAGCGGCACCCGCCCGAAACTTTTTTTTCTACAAACATCATATGATTCATCGGGTCGGATTCCGTTTTGTTGTTTGAGCTCCAACGCAAAATTTACTCAACATTTCATGTCGATGTGAATGAGTATTTTTATATATATATATATATATATATATATATATATATATATATTATATTTATAATTATATATATATGTATATATATATATATATATATATATATATATATATATATATATATATATAATAATTATATATATATATATAACCATATATATATATTACATATATATTTAAATGTTGAGTAAATTTTATCTGAGCTCTAACACAAAAACTGATGAATCTGACCTGATGAATATATATATATATATATATATATATATATATATATATATATATATATATTAGATATATATATATATATATATATATATATATATATATAGATATAGATATAGATTAGATATAGATTAGATTAGATATATATATATATATATATATATATATATATATATATATATATATATATATATATATATATATATATATATATATATATATATATATATAATATAATATATATAGTCATACCCTGAACTTACACGAGGTTAGGTTCCAGAACCCCTTGCACAAGGCAAATTTTTGCGTAAGTTTGGCACATTTTCTAAAAATGCTAATAATTGCTTATTTCTAAAGTTTAAACACTTTATATGACCGTAATCATGATCCAAAATTGTTAAGCTAACTTTTAAATTAAATTAAAGTTACTGTTATTTCATTTGAAAGTTAGCTTTAATACATTACCCTTAAAAAAAGAAATAAATTATTGACATAAAAATAGAGAGTTGGAAGAGAATTTCTCTCCCTCTCCCCTTCTGACCATTCTATTTTTAGAAGTCTTCTCAACCTCTTTTTAATAACTTCTTTATTCTACGTCTCTTTCTCTTTGTTCTGAAATGTTTTTTCATGAACAAACAGTGTTTTTTATTTAGACAAATACAGTCCTTAGTTAACCCTTAAACGCCGAGCCTCTATTTACAAAAGTGTCTGCCGTATGCCAAAGGGGTTTGAGAGTTAGCGCCGAAGCGGAAAGAAAGTTTTTTCAAAAAATCACATCTCTCTTAGTTTTTAAGATTAAGAGTTCATTTTTGGCTCCATTTTTCTCAATGCCTGAAGTTTAGTATGCAACCATCAGAAATGAAAAAAATATCGTTGTATATAAATATTGGAACATATGGCGGCGCGAAAAAAAAAATTCATATATAATTGTATATAAATCGCGTTGTGAGCAAACCGGTTAAAGCTAATGAGTTATTTTTTTTTCGTTGTATTGTACACTAAATTGAAATGATTTTGGTATATAACAAATTGTAAAACGATCAAAGCAACACAGAGAAAATATTATCACAAAATGATGGATGAATTCGTAACGAGCGGACATAAAATTTTTTCTTTTTATTTAAATTCACCATAAGTTGAAATATTGTGCTAGAGACTTCCCGTTTGTTGCAAAATGAAGGTAAATGATTGAATATTACTAGAATGTAAGAGTTTTAGCTTAAAATTGCATTTTTCGACCATTTTGGTCGAGTCAAAGTTGACTGAAGGTTGAAATTTCGGCACTTATCGTGATTTATATGAAAATATTTCAAAACTGATAAAAGCTACAACATGAGTTATTTTGTTTTGTATTCTACATGAAATTGCGCACATTTTCATATATAAAACTTTATGTAACGGCTAATATAAAACGGTGCAAAAATTATGACAAAGTGACTAAAGAAATTCTCAGATTTTCAGCAGAGGTAGCGAGCGCGGACGTAAGGAAAAGGTTTTTTTTCAAAATTCACCATAAATCGAAATATTGTGCTAGAGACTTCTCGTTTGTTGCAAAATGAAGGTAAATGAGAAGGTAAATGATTGAATATTACTAGAATGTAAGAGTTTTAGCTTATAATTGCATTTTTCGACCATTTCAGTCGAGTCAAAAGTGACCGAAGGTTGAAATTTTGGCACTTACCATGATTTATATGAAAATATTTCAAACTGATGAAAGCTACAACCATGAGTTATTTTTTGTTGTATTCTACATGAAATTGCGCACATTTTCATATATAAAACGTTAAGTAACAGCTAATATAAAATGGTGCAAAAATTAGGACAAAGTGACTAAAGAATTTCTGAGATTTTCAGCAGAGTTAGCGCACGCGGACGTAAGGAAAAAGTTTTTTTTTTAAATTCACCATAAATTGAAATATTGTGCTAGAGACTTCTCGTTTGTTGCAAAATGAAGGTAAATGATTGAATATTACTAGAATATAAGAGTTTAGCTTACAATTGCATTTTTCGACCATTTCGGTCGAGTCAAAGTTGACCAAAGGTTGAAATTTTGGCACTTATCGTGATTTATATGAAAATATGTCAAAATTGATAAAAGCTACAACCATGAGTTATTTTTTGTTGTATTCTACATGAAATTGCGCACATTTTCATATATAAAACTTTATGTAAACACAAATAGAAAACGGTGCAAAAATTACGACAAAGTGACTAAAGAATTTCTGAGATTTTCAGGAGAGTTAGCTGATGCTTTCCTTTGGTATAAGAAAGAAATTCGTGCATGCACAGCTGGGTCACGCCTGTAAACAAAACAACAGCGCGATCCGTGAACTCCCAGCATCCCTCAAGGCGCGTGATTTAAAATTTTTCGCAAACGAGGCCTATACGTATTTTTCCGCGAATATTTCAAAAATCTTTTTGTAGTCGACGTATTTTACGTCTACTTCACACCTGACAAACAATTTTTGTCAACGTAAAATACGTCCAGTCGGCATTAAAGGGTTAATATATCAAAAGATCGAGAAAACTTGTTTGTTTGTTTGAAATATAACATAATTTACTATAGAAATGTATACATTTTGTCATTACAGTTGTTATTATTATTATTATTATTATTTAATCTTATTAATTTTTGAAAATTAGTACTCATTATTAGATAAATCATTTATTTTATCACACAAAACAAATGAACATATACATGTAACCATAAAAATTCCTTCATCTCTTACTGAGACACAGAATTTTTATGGTTACATGTGTATGTTTGTTTTGTTGATAAATGATTTACCTAACAATAAATACTAATTTTCAAAAATTAATAAGATTATTAAGATTAAATAACAATAATACTAATAGTGCTATACTGTAGGGTTATTATGATTGATGTTTTTTTTATTAGGTTATTTCTTATTGTGTTGGTATATATGAAAACAACTTTAGTATTATCCTAGCTATTATTTACTTATTTACATATGTTATTTATGTTAGGGTTAAAAGGTAAGGTTTTTTTTTCTTCTATTTTTATTATCTGTAGGCCAATAATAAGTCTTCCGGGCATGTGAGGTAGCCTTTTCAATGAAGGGGGGTGACCTAAGGCTTCTGAAAGTTGCCTTAATGTGTTGTATTTTGTCATTAATATATTCTGGATCACAAATCTTGAAGGCTCGTCATGGGAAGTTCATTATTATATTACTTTTGATATCACTATCATGAAAAGAATAAAAATGTATATAGCTTTCTGAGTTGGTTCTCTTCATATATACTGTGAATTTAAACTTGTGTACTCGAACCTCTGAAGATTAATACGTCTTAAGAAAGGCAACTTGGAGCCAGTTTCTACTTCTACAGTAAATTTTATTGACGGTAGGATGTCATTTGCTATTTCTACTAATTGAGTTAAATTTCTTTCTGTCCCATATCTGGCCAAATATCGAATGCATTATTCATACATATGAGAGATTTAGATCATCCTATTAACTGGAGTGAAGCAAGATCTTTAGTCCTGTGCAACAACACAGTTAAAAGGAATATCATTGAATCTTGTTTTATCAAGTCAAATAATGAAAGTGTTCTAAATTTAAGTCTTGGTTTGTTTAAACTTGATGCCTTCATAATTAATAACACTGCTGATAAATATAAGCAAAATTAGTATTCAGTTTTATACATGTTTCTGCAATTCGAATGGTAAGATTCTCCGTATCTCTTATGGTTTTAGTTTATGACCGCGTGATCCCGGATTTTCCTGGATTACCCTTTTGTTTATTACCCCTTGGAAATTAACCATCTGGTATTCAATTTTATACGTGTTTTTGGATTTTGTATGGCTAAACTTTCGTATCTCTTGTAATTAGGTCTATGGTTTTAGTTTGTGACTACTTGATCCCGGATTATCTTTGTTTCTTACCCTTTGACAACTGACCATCTGGTATTCTTGTTCTTTTTGTTGACTTTGTAACCTTTTCATCTGTCTCATTTGTGCCCAGATGATGCGTTAATAAACGTGAAAGCGCTTGGTACTGAACTTCTGCCTGTCATTTTCCTGTGGGATTCACTTATACACTGAAGTCACGTGCATCTTCTGTGATTTTTTAAGCACATATACATATATTATATGTATAATACATTTAATATATATATATATATATATATATATATATATATATATATATATATATATATATATATATATATATATATATATATATGAAAGTTATTGTATTTTCATTGTTTATAAACCAGGCTGCGTTTTGAATCCCTCTGAAGCACTTTTCACTAACAATCCCCCCTAGGGTGTAAGTTATTCCTTAAGTATAGTGAACTGTAAATTAAACAAGATTTCCGTCTTAATATTTCTGAATAGAGATTCACTATATATATATATATATATATATATATATATATATATATATATATATATATATATATATATATATATATATATATATATATATATATATATATATATATATATATATATATATATATATATATATATATATATATATATATATATTTAATTGTAGATAAAACCAATATTACTATGAAACTGTCAGAATGAAGTACAACATGAATAGCGATAACGGAATCAACTCATTATCGTAGAATTCTTTCATAACTGATGCTCACCAGTAAAGCCCCTACAGTAATGTGTTCTCCATAGCCAGCACTCGTCGGCGTGTATAATATAAATGGACTTCCTTCGTCACCCTGTAAGGCAGAGAAATAGTGATTTTGAAAATAATTTAAATTTTGTTGTTGGTCACTTACCATCAGATGAATTGTTGTAATTATGTCTGGTTTACCATAGATTACTTGCGTAATTCAAGATTCAGTTATCATGGAATCACATCGCGTGTTGTTTCTTAAGCTGTCTAGGAAATTTCCAGTCTCATTACATAAAGCATTATGTCATTGGAACTGAGGGACACCTTTATTATAGATTTTTGTAAACAAAAGCAAAAGGTTTGGTCATGCTCACGAGTTTTTTCTTCTTCAGAAACGTTCTAGGTGCCTTTCCCCAAGTGTGTTAAGATGTGCAAAAGGTGAGGCCAGGTGTGGACCGCACTCTTCCTGTCTAACCGAGACGCAATATCGCTGACCCTCTGGTACAGACACACTGTGGTATATGGTGTTGTTTCATGGAGAGGAACCTGTGAAATTTCCTTAAGTCTTACGAATAAAAGAAACAAGAAAACGAAAATGAAGCGTAGGCCACTTACTATGCAGTTTGAGCCACGAGTTGTAGGAACATGCGTACAGAACATATCTTCTGGAAGAATTCTCTTAAGAGATGTCTGGCATTCGCTTGGTGACTTTTGCTGGATACCCGTGAGAATCTTAGGCGTTACTACCATCTCTAAGTAAATTAAAAAAATTATCTTCGATAATATACGAAACAGGAAACAGTGTAAAAGATGTACATATTATTTAAATCTTCAAGAAATTACTAATTCCATTCATAAAATATAACACACTTTGTCATACAAAATTTTAGTTTTATAAAAACTCCAATCTCTTTTGGCATAAAGAGATTCATGTAGTCAAATACTTTAACAAGTGCACGGAAACATTCTATGATGGTCGTTGCGTTTTCCGGTAAATGTCAAGTCTTTTAAGATCAATTATTTTAGCACTTGGCAGGCGTTTTGTCTAATTTGGGGGGTCAAAACACTACTTCACTTTCATTATGGCATACCAAACGATCCCAGCTGAGGGATACATTGGTATACTGTACAAAAGCATCAGTTAACTGACAATTCAATCCTGGAACATCTCTTTGAAACAGAAACGAGGAAAAACCTTTAATCAGAAAATGATGCAATCCTCTAATGCCTGAGGCTTCCATCATCTACATAAAGCAATTTGTAGGGACATACTTTTGGCATTTTTGTTCTTTTTGCCGTAGCCAATGGAGGCGCCTACGCTGTTGCCAATGTCAATAGTATCAAAAGCTGGGAGACATATTGGAGTGACAGCGTTCTCCCCAATAACCATTGGTTTCTTAACTTCTATGATTACCGGACACTGCGCTCTGTACAACTTCCTCCCGTCATCTGGAAAAGGGTTACTTGATTACAATTACCAAAATGTATTGGAAGTCTGAATTAAAAATAATTAATGAATGTATATGCAGCCTCTAAATCATTCACATGTTTTCGATTTATTGAACAAATGATCATGAAAAGCTGGAAAATGACTGCAAAAACTTATTACCAACCTGTCTTCTTGTCATTCATTCTTAATACACATTCTTCAGGGAGATAAAGCCGTTTTGGTTTCATAATTTTATACTTTTGAATTTTGTTTGGTTTTATCTTGAATTGTCCTGGCATAACATATATATCATTCTTTTTAGGGGCTCGGAATCCGCCTTTCTTCTTCTTCTTATTCTTCTTCTTCTTTTTCTTCTTCTTTTTATTATCATTTTGCCGTACCCCTTTCTTCACAGATTTCGCTTTTTCTCTTTTGCTTTTTGGAAACTGTTTCTTTGATTTTTCTTTAAGTTTCAGATTAGTCTTTTGAGTTTTGCCACCTTTTTGTTGTTTTTTGGATGTAATACTGTATCTTTTCTTATTTTTCTTCCTTGGAGTTTTCTTGTTTCCTTCATTTTTGATTTTACCTACATCGGTATTCTTTTTTTTAAGAGTTTTCTTTTTGTTACCTTTGCCTTTTTGGCTTTTATTAAAAACATTTCCTTTTTTATTTTTGTTTTGTCCCTTGAATACGTTCTGTCTCTGTTTCTTGTTT